>NC_091981.1:200709133-200979080 GCF_044704955.1 Pristiophorus japonicus
TGGGAGCATACCCGCTGCGGGGACAGCGGTCAATGGACAGCACAGCCATCACCACTGGCAACCTGCCCCAGATCGGCCATACTCCCCATGGCTACCAGGGCTAGGACCAGGAGCAAGAGGCCAATACCCTCCAGCTTTCCCGGCGGAACCTGGGATAACCAGACTTCCACCACCTTGAAGGGCAGCAGGGCAACCCTACAGCCCCCAATGGTGGACAAGGTGGCCACACCACCCTGTGTCTAGACGTTACATATGCATTGTGGTAGTACATCATTTAAATCTTGGGATGTTTTTATTTATTAATTGGTCAATTATAGCATCGCTACAGTAGCTGGCTAGTCACGGAATGTACATGGTCATCTGACAGGACTTTCCTGGAGCATTTAAATGGATTTTTAATTAATACTAGTGTGCTATATATCATCACTGTAAAATAGGTTTGTCTAAAAGATTGTTGAGCACAAAGCTAGTCTATTGTGAACTTTTGATATTGGCATGCTTTTAAATAAAACAAGTAATGGGAAGATACAAGTATCCAATAAAAGACAAGATAAATATTGAACTGACTTTTTAAATATATTTTTGGAATATATAAAATCAACAAGCTAGGTTTTGTTTAGAGCATGGCTAGAGCCTCTGTAGTCTACTACATTTATAGTTATGTTTTTAGTATTAACAGCATCTCACCTGACCACCATTGATGATTAAGATGAAATGATTTATTTCTGAGATGGTATTTTACAATTAGTAAAGATATGTCACAATCAATTCCTAAAAGTCGTATAAGTACTAACCCGTAAAATAATTTGATCTTTCATGTTTCCCCAGGTGTGTAGCTTGCCACACGAGTTTAACCCAGCCAAGAGGACAGACGGCACCGTGCTCGCTGGTGTCCGTCAGTATTTCTCTTTAATCAGCTGCTGGGAAGTGTACAACAGTGGCTCAAAGTTACTTTTCTTCCAATTCAGGAATCTACCTTATTGTGTTCCTAACACAGATGAGGCTGCACACAGGGAGGTTAAAGTAACAGTGACCTCAGTCTTTAATAAGACACTCCAGAGTGAGGAACAGGGCTTAGGGGCCGGCTTATATTCAGTGCTCCCTTGGGACTTCAGGGAATGAGTTCCCTTGTGGCGGAACATGGGAGTGCATGCTTTACAGATACACAACATCACTCCCCCCCGCAAAGTCAAAGTGAAAACTATTTACAAGGTGAGGCGGTCGGGAGCCTTTCTTTCCCTGGTGGACCGCCTCGGTACAAATGTCTGTTCTGGTGTGTTGGCTGTGCCCTCGCTGGGCTGGCGTGTTGTTGGCCCTGCAGGGCAGCTAGGTGAGCCTGGCCTTGCTGGGCTGTTGGGCATGATGGGTTCGATTTCCTGGTCCGGCATGGTGTTGTTGATCCTTTGGGTGTGTGTTGTGGGCTCGAAAGAGGTGGTGTCTGCTGTGGGTTGTTCAGAGCAGTCTGTGAACTGCAGCCTCGTTTGGTCCAGGTGCTTTTTGCAAATTTGTCCATTGTCTCGTTTGACTACCAATACCCTATTCCCTTCTTTAGCTATCACCGTGCCCACGATCCACTTGCGACCATGTCCATAGTTTAGCACATATACAAGGTCATTCAGATCAATTTCCCACGACAGAGTGGCGCGACCATCATTTACATTTTGTTGCTGCCGCCTGCTCTCTACCTGATCATGCAGGTTGGGGTGAACCAGCGAGAGTCTGGTTTTAAGTGTCCTTTTCATGAGTAGCTCAGCTGGGGGCACCCCTGTGAGCGAGTGGGGACTCATGCGATAGCTGAGCAGTACTCGGGACAGGCGGGTTTGGAGTGAGCCTTCTGTGACTCATTTAAGGCTCTGTTTGATGGTTTGTACTGCCCGCTCTGCTTGCCCATTGGAGGCTAGTTTAAATGGGGCCGAGGTGACATGTTTGATCCCATTGCGGGTCATGAATTCTTTAAATTCGGCACGGGTGAAACATGACCCGTTGGCACTGACCAGTATGTCAGGCAGGCCATGGGTGGCAAACATGGCCCTCAGGCTTTCAATGGTGGTGACGGCGGTGCTTCTCGACATTATTTCACTTTCAATCAATTTTGTAAAAGGATCCACCACCACCAGGAACATTTTACCGAGAAATGGGCCCGCATTGTCGACATGGATCCTCGACTATGGTCTGGAGGGCCAGGACCACAAACTTAGTGGTTCGTCTCTTGGCGCGTTGCTCAACTGAGCACATACGCTGCATTGCCGTACACAGGACTCTAAGTAAAAGCTTTTACAGATATATAAAACGGAAAAGAGTGACTAAAGTAAATGTTGGTCCCTTAGAAGATGAGAAGGGGGATTTAATCATGGGAAATGTGGAAATGGTTGAGGCTTCAAACAATTATTTTGCTTCGGTCTTCACAGTGGAAGACACAAAAACCATGACAAAAATTGCTGGTCACAGGAATGTGGGAAGGGAGGACCTTGAGACAATCATTATCACTAGGGGGATAGTGCTGGACAGGCTAATGGGACTCAAGGTAGACAAGTCCCCTGGTCCTGATGAAATGCATCCCAGCGTATTAAAAGAGATGGCGGAAGTTATAGCAGATGCATTCGTTATAATCCACCAAAATTGTCTGGACTCTGGGGAGGTACCAGCGGATTGGAAAGCAGCTAATGTAATGCCTCTGTTTAAAAAAGGGGGCAGACAAAAGGCAGGTAACTATAGGCCGGTTAGTTTAACATCTATAGTGGGGAAAATGCTTGAAACTATCATTAAGGAAGAAATAGCGGGACATCTAGATCGGAATAATGCAATCAAGCAGACGCAGCATGGATTCATGAAGGGGAAATCATGTTTAACTAATTTACTGGAATTCTTTGAGGATATAACGAGCATGGTGGATAGAGGTGTACCGATGGATGTGGTGTATTTAGATTTCCAAAAGGCATTCGATAAGGTGCCACACAAAAGGTTACTGCAGAAGATAGAGGTACGCGGAGTCAGAGGAAATGTATTAGCATGGATAGAGAATTGGCTGGCGAACAGAAAGCAGAGAGTCGGGATAAATGGGTCCTTTTCGAGTTGGAAATCGGTGGTTAGTGGTGTGCCACAGGGATCGGTGCTGGGACCACAACTGTTTACAATATACATAGATGACCTGGAAGAGGGGACAGAGTGTAGTGTAACAAAATTTGCAGATGACACACAGATTAGTGGGAAAGCGGGTTGTGTAGAGGACACAGAGAGGCTGCAAAGAGATTTAGATAGGTTAAGTGAATGGGCTAAGGTTTGGCAGATGGAATACAATGTCGGAAAGTGTGAGGTCATCCACCTTGGGAAAAAAAACAGTAAAAGGGAATAATTTTTGAATGGGGAGAAATTACAACATGCTGAGGTGCAGAGGGACCTGGGGGTCCTTGTGCATGAATTCCAAAAAGTTAGTTTGCAGGTGCAGCAGGTAATCAAGAAGGTGAATGGAATGTTGGCCTTCATTGCGAGAGGGATGGAGTACAAAAGCAGGGAGGTGTTGCTGCAACTGTACAGGGTATTGGTGAGGCCGCACCTGGAGTACTGCGTGCAGTTTTGGTCACCTTACTTAAGGAAGGATATACTAGCTTTGGAGGGGGTACAGAGACGATTCACTAGGCTGATTCCGGAGATGAGGGGGTTACCTTATAATCCTAGATTGAGTAGTCTGGGTCTTTACTCATTGGAGTTCAGAAGGATGAGGGGTGATCTTATAGAAACATTTAAAATAATGAAAGGGATGGACAAGATAGAGGCAGAGAGGTTGTTTCCACTGGTCGGGGAGACTAGAACTAGGGGGCACAGCCTCAAAATACGGGGGAGCCAATTTAAAACCGAGTTGAGAAGGAATTTCTTTCCCAGAGGGTTGTGAATCTGTGGAATTCTCTGCCCAAGGAAGCAGTTGAGGCTAGCTCATTGAATGTATTCAAGTCACAGATAGATAGATTTTTAACCAATAACGGAATTAAGGGTTACAGGGAGCGGGCGGGTAAGTGGAGCTGAGTCCACGGCCAGATCAGCCATGATCTTATTGAAAGGCGGAGCAGGCTCGAGGGGCTAGATGGCCTACTCCTGTTCCTAATTCTTATGTTCTTATGTTCTAAGTGAGAGTCAATACCGGGCCACCACATGTGGGATCTGGCTATCGCTTTCATCATTACTATACCTGGGTGTGTGCTGTGGAGATCCGAGATGAACGTTTCCCTGCCCTTTTTTGGTAGCAGTATGCGGTTACCCCACAACAAGCAGTCTGCCTGAATGGACAGCTCGTCCTTTCGCCGTTGGAACGGCTTGATTGGCTCTTGCATTTCAATGGGGATGCTGGCCCAGTTGCCATGCAGCACACAGTTTTTTACTATGGACAGCAGAGGATCTTGGCTGGTCCAAATCCTAATCTGGTGGGTCATGGCAGGTGATTTAATCATTTTCAAACGCTTCCGTGGCCATCAACAAGTCTGCAAGCTGCGCCACCATCAACAAGTTTGCAGGCTGTACCATTTCCACCCCCGTGGTGGGCAATGGTAGCCGACTGAGAGCATCAGCACAGTTCCCGGTGCCTGGCCTGTGACGGATGATATAGTTATACGCTGATAGCGCAAGTCTCCACCTTTGTATGCGGATTGAGGCATTAGTATTTATCCCCTGGGGGTTTTCAGCGAACAGGGATGTGAGGGGCTTGTGATCGGTTTCCAGCTCAAATTTGAGGCCAAACAGATACTGATGCATTTTCTTTACCCCGAACGCACACGCTAATGCCTCTTTCTTAATCATGCTGTAGGCCCTCTCGGCCTTAGACAGGCTCCTGGAAGCATAGGCGACAGGTTGCAACTTCCCGCAATGTTAGCTTGTTGTAATACACACCCGACTCCATACGACGATGCGTCACATGCTAGCACAAGTCTTTTACATGGGTTATACGATACAAGCAGCTTGTTGGAGCATAAAATGTTTCTGGCTTTCTCAAAAGCAATTACTTGGTTTTTTCCCCATACCCAGTTCTCAGCTTTGCGCAATACCACATGTAGGGGCTCTAAAAGGATGCTTAACCCCGGTAGGATGTTACCAAAATAGTTGAGGAGTCCCAGGAATGACCGTAACTCCGTGACGTTCTGTGGCCTGGGCGCGTTCCTGATAGCCTCTGTCTTGGCGTCTGTGGGCCGAATGCCGTCCGTTGTGATCTTTCTCCCCCAAAACTCCACTTCTGTTGCCATGAAGGCGCATTTCGACCTCTTCAGCCGCAGCCCTACGCGATCCAGTCGCTGGAGGACCTCCTCCAGGTTTTGTAGGTGCTCGGCGGTGTCCCGACCCGTGACCAATATGTCATCCTGAAAGACCACCGTGTGTGGTACCGACTTGAGTAGGCTCTCCATGTTTCTCTGAAAGATCGCTACAGACGACCGAATTCCAAACAGGCATCTGTTGTAGATGAACAGTCCCTTGTGCGTGTTGATGCAGGTGAGGCCTTTCGAAGACTCCTCCAGCTACTGCATCATATAGGCCGAAGTCAGGTCGAGCTTGGTAAACGTCTTGCCTCCTGCCAGCGTCGCACATAGGTCGTCTGCCTTCGGTAGCGGGTATTGGCCTTGTAGCGAGAAACAATTAATACTTTATAAACGATTACTTTATAATCGCCACAAATCCTGACCGTGCCACCATTTTTGAGTACTGGAACAATCGGGCCGGCGCACTCGCTGAATTCCACTGGGGAGATGATGCCCTCGCGTTGCAGTCTGTCCAGCTCGATTTCCACTCACTCCCTCATCATGTGAGGTACCGCTCGCGCCTTGTGGTGAATGGATCGTGCCTCAGGGACCAAGTGGATCTGCACCTTCACCCCGGAAAAGTTTCCAATGCCTGGCTCAAAAAGGGAAGGAAATTTGTTAAGAACCTGGGTACATAAGGCCTCATCGACATGTGATAGTGCTCGGATGTCATCCCAGTTCCAGCGGATTTTGCCCAGCCAGCTCCTTCCAAGCAGTGTGGGGCCATCGCCCGGGACAATCCAGAGTGGCAGTTCGTACACGGTGCCCTCGTAGGTGACCTTGACCATGGCATTGCCCAGGACAGTGATAAGCTCTTTGGTGTACGTTCTCAGTTTCGTGTGGATGGGGCTCAGGGCTGGTCTGAATGTCTTGTTGCACCACAGTCTCTCAAACATCCTTTTACTCATGATGGATTGGCTAGCGCCAATGTCCAGTTCCATGGCTACGGGTAAGCCATTCAATTTTACGTTTAGCGTTATAGGAGGACATTTCTTTGAAAATGTGTGCACCCAGTGTACTTCAGCATCTGCCTCCTCTCTCTGAGGCTCGAAATTGCTTTGATCCACCATGGACCGATCTTCCTCTGCCACGTGGTGGTTAGCAGGTTTTGCAGAACTTGCAGCTTGTCTGCAAGCTCGTTGGAGGTGCCCCATTGTTTCACAGCTCTTGCAAACATACCCTTTGAAGCGGCATGAATAGGCTGAATGGACGCTACCACAACGCCAACAAGGTGTGAATTGCCTTGCATTCATCCTTTGTTGGGGACTCTGAGTCATCTGGGTCACCTGAGGCCTGCTGGCAGTTGCAGACTCGTGAGTTCTGCCCTGTTCATTTCTACTCACAAACACAGTTCCATTTAATTTATGAACATTGTGAGCACTTGTGTACTGAGATATTTGTTTGGTGTTATCACTGGTGGAAATAAACACCTGTGCTATCGCAATGGCCTTACTGAGGGTCGGTGTCTCTACAGTCAAAAGTTTTCATAGGATGGTCTCGTGGCCAATGCCCAGTACAAAAAAGTCTCTGAGCATTTGCTCCAGGTAGCCATCAAACTCATATTGTCCTGCAAGTCGCCTTAGCTCAGCGACGTAGCTCGCCACTTCCTGACCTTCAGATCGCTGGCACGTGTAGAACCGATACCTCGCCATCAGCATGCTCTCCCTTGGGTTAAGATGCTCCCGAACCAGTGTACACAGCTCCTCATACGACTTATCTGTGGGTTTCACTGGAGCCAGAAGATTCTTCATGAGGCTGTAGGTCGGTGCCCTGCAGACTGTGAGGAGGACCGATCTCCTTTTTGCAGTGCTTCCTTCTCCGCCCAGCTTGTTGGCTACAAAGTACTGGTCTAGCCATTCGACATAGTCCTCACCCTCCGAAAACTTCTCCAGGATGCCCACAGTTTGGTGAATCTTTGCGTTGGATTCGTATTCTCGTCGCCAGTTATTGTGTTCCTAACACAGATGAGGCGGCATACAGGGAGGTTAAAGTAACAGTGACCTCAGTCTTTAATAAGACACTCCAGAGTGAGGAACAGGCCTTAGTGGCCGGCTTATATACAGTGCTCCCAAGAGATGCTGGGATCCCTTGGGACTTCAGGGGATGAGATCCCTGGAGGCGGAACATGGGAGTGCATGCATTAGAGATACATAACATACCTGACCATTGCTTGGCATCACTTCAGGACAGAATGCCAACCAGTTGGTCAATTGGAAGCTTAAGCCTGTGCTTCCTGAAATGAAACTTTATTCAGGCAGCTGGCTTGCTGTCTCCAAAAGAAACTTTAATCAGCAATTTATCTAAACTGTTCAGCTGAACCCATTCTTCTGCCAGGTAGTTTTCAGCTTCAGCTGTTGCCCGTACTGTTTTTACCTTCGATACATACATAAATCTTCCAGTACTGATAATGCCCTATGGATAGACATTCACTTACAAGAAAAATATGCACAACACATACACCGGGCTATCAATATGGGATTTGAAATAAAGAGAAAACCTTTGAGATAATATAACATCTTTCTGATGCAGTTTGAAGTTTGAAGAATTAGCAATTAACCTTATGTGCATCCTATATGTAATGATTCAGATTAGATGATTCATATCTACTAAATCTGGAGCACGAGTGATGATATTAGCCGTAAGAATTAACTAATGAAGAGTTGTTTCAAAAATAGAAAGCAAAGTATCAAAATATGTGCAACTGCCCACCCCTTCCTCCCCCGTGCCCCCCACCCCCAACCCCGCCCCTCTAGTAGAATTAGATGAGAACAAAGGCTTACCTGGTTATGCCAATGAGTAGCTTTGTTGTACATTTCAGGAGGCTTCCAATTTTGAACCCGCCTTTGCTAAGTTAACTAATACTAGTCAAGCTAGTGATATCAGTGTTAACATTAGCCTCAGTATTCCTGAGTAATTGGAAAGAAAATTGACCAACATTCCTGCTCTTGATTGCTATCCAGTAAACCCTGAACATGTATAGATGTCGGGGGGATAGCATCTCTTTCAGGTTCAGGTTTGGCTGTGTTGCCCCACAGTTACGTAGCCTGCCAAAACCTACTGTCTATGCTTACACCTGAAGGGTAGCCGTTTGGAGATTAAATAGAGGATGACTCCTGCTATGGCTCATTTTGGTGTGCAGTGTTACTAATGCAGAGACCTGGACTAATGATCCAGAGAATGTGAGTTCAAATCGCACTATGGCAGGTTGAGAATTTGAATTCAGTTTTTTTAAATCTGGAATTAAAAAGCTGGTAACAGTAAAAGTGACCATGAAGCTGTCGGATTGTTGTCAAAACCCAACTGGTTCACTACTGTCCTTTAGGGAAGGAAATCTGTCGTCCATATCCAGTTTGACCTATATGTGACTCCAGACCCACTCCAATGTGGTTGACTCTTAACTGCCCTCTGAAGTGGGCTAGCAAGCTGCTTTGTTGAAGCTTAGGAAGAGTGTTCACCAGTTCTCAGAGCAAGTAGGGATGGGCAATAAATACAACCTTGCTGGATAAAAATGGCCAAATAAAAGGGATGGAAGAGGATTGAAAATTGTGTGATTTCAGATCCCCTTGTGGCCATGTTTTGGATGACTTGTTAATTTTTGTCTTTCAGTAATTTTATCTGGCAGTGTGAAAATCACTTCTAACCCCCACATGTCCTTTGCAGTCAAAATCAGGTGAATTTATAATGGGGAGCAAAGAACTGGCAGACCAATTGAACAAATACTTTGGATCTGTCTTCACTAAGGAAGACACAAATAACCTTCCGGAAATACTAGGGGTTCGAGGGTCTAGTGAAAAGGAGGAATTGAAGGAAATCCTTATTACTCAGGCAAATTGATGGGATTGAAGGCGGATAAATCCTCAGGGCCTGATAGGCTGCATCCCAGAGTACTAAAGGAAGTGGCCCTAGAAATAGTGGATGCATTGGTGATCATTTTCCAACATTCTATTGACTCTGGATCAGTTCCTATGGACTGGAGGGTAGCTAATGTAACACCACTTTTTTAAAAAGTAGGAAGAGAGAAAACAGAAAATTATAGACCGGTTAGCCTGACATCGGTGGTGGGGAAAATGCTGGAATCAATTAGTAAAGATGAAATAGCAGCACATTTGGAAAGCAGTGACAGGATTGGTCCAAGTCAGCATGGATTTATGAAAGGAAAATCATGATTGACAAATCTTCTAGAATTTTTTGAGGATGTAACTAGTAGAGTGGACAAGGGAGAACCAGTGGATGTGGTTTATTTAGACTTTCAAAAGGCTTTTGACAAGTTCCCACACAAGAGATTGGTGTGCAAAATTAAAGCACATGGTATTGGGGGTAATGTATTGACGTGGATAGAGAACTTGTTGGCAGACAGGAAGCAGAGAGTTGGAATAAAAGGGTCCTTTTCAGAATGGCAGGCAGTGACCAGTGGGGTGCCGCAGGGTTCAGTGCTGGGACCTCAGTTATTTACAATATACATCAATGATTTAGATGAAGGAATTGAATGTAATATCTCCAAGTTTGCAGATGACACTAAGCTGGATAGCGGTGTGAGCTGTGAGGAGAATGCTAAGAGGCTGCAGGGTGACTTGGACAGGTTAGGTGAGTGGGCAAATGCATGGCAGATGCAGTATAATGTGGATAAATGTGAGGTTATCCACTTTGGTGGCAAAAACAGGAAGACAGAATATTATCTGAATGGTGACAGATTAGGAAAAAGGGAGGTGCAACGGGTGTCATGGTACATCAGTCATTGAAGTTTGGCATGCAGGTACAGCAGGCGGTGAAGAAGGCAAATGGCCTGTTGGCCTTCATGGCTAGAGGATTTGCGTATAGGAGCAGGGAGGTCTTACTGCAGTTGTACAGAGGCTTGGTGAGGCCACACCTGGAATATTGTGTTCGGTTTTGGTCTCCTAATCTGAGGAAGGATGTTCTTGCTATTGAGGGAGTACAGCGAAGGTTCACCAGATTAATTCCCGGCATGGCAGGACTGACATATGAGGAGAGACTGGATCAACTGGGCTTGTATCCACTGGAATTTAGAAGAATGAGAGGGGATCTCATAGAAACATAGAAAATTCTGATGGCATTGGACAGGTTAGAGGCAGGGAGAATGTTCCCGTTGCTGGGGAATTCCAGAACCGGGAGTCACAGTCTAAGAATAAGGGGTAAGCCATTTAGGACCGAGATGAGGAGAGTGGTTAACCTGTGGAATTCTCTACCACAGAAAGTTGTTGAAGCCAGTTCGTTAGATATATTCAAGAGGGAGTTAGATATGGCCCTTACGGCCAAAGGGGTCAAGGGGCATGGAGAGAAAGCAGGAAAGGGGTACTGAGTTTGAATGATCAGCCATGATCTTATTGAATGGCGGTGCAGGCTTGAAGGGCCGAATGGCCTACTCCTGCACCTAATTTCTATGTTTCTATGTTTCTATACTACTTGCAATCCATTCAATGGGATGACATTTTGGAAACAAGCAAGGTATCTAATATGACAATAAACTTCACTGCGGGGAATTGTAAGCAACATGTTCACTCTTACCTACTTTACTGCAACTGAGGATCAGAGGTGGACCTGATTAAAATAGAAAAACAAAAAGAACATTGTTTTGGAGATCGTTTTCATTCTGTAATCTGTTTGATGCAAACATGCTGCCAACAATAATATTACCTCATGTGAGCAACAATGACTGAACTAAATATACATTTTACTTCTGTAAACTGAAAATAGTTCAGAACTTTCATAAATAAATGAAATATGGTTTTGTAACTTTGTAACCTTGGTGGTCAAAGTTCTGTTTGCCAGCCCTTTCTCTTCATGGAGGATTGCAGAATCACAGGGAACAGCTGACTCCATTTCAATGGTGCTCCTTGTGTACAGAGCTGCCTCAGCCCGTTGCAGGAGTAGTGGATATTGAGCAGGATGGAGGAAAGGGTGAAAGTACAACCAAGGAGTAGAATCCATAGGAAGATTTTGAAAGATGGGAGGAAGGTTACAAAATGAAAGTACTGAGGAGGGAGAGCCTGATGGCAGAGACATAGTGGCTGCTGATGTTGGGTGGAGGAAACGGGGACATGAGATGAGCCAGTGTTGGACGGTGTGCAAAGGGATATAGAGTTGAAGGGAATTGTGGAAGCAGAGAGGGAAGAGGTCCTGGGGAATCTTAAGCTCTCATGGTTTCTGTTGGGGAGTGTATATATTGTGATACACAAGGTGTCACAATTGTGGGGGACAGGCTGGATGGACCAGAGGGTCTTTTCCTGTCTGTCATTGTTCGTATGTTCTTAAGTCCATTCTTTGGAACACTTGGAGATTGGCGAGGAGAGCACTGATGGGTTGCAGATCTTAGTGTGGGTGAGAACATGGTCCTCAATGTTCTGGTTGACTATTTATGGCGGGTGGAAGTACAGAGGCCAATGAGGAGAAAGTTGGAGAAATTCATCACGTAGAATTACGTAAGATATACAGCATAGAAACAGGTGATTCGGCCCAACCCATCCATGCCGGCATTTCTGCTCTACACTAGTCTCCTCCCATCTTTCCTCATCTAAATCTATTAGTATAACCTCTATTCACTTCTCCCTCATATGCTTGTCTAACCTCCCCTTAAATGCATCTATACTATTCGCTTGAAACACTCCCTGTGGTAGCGAGTTCCACATTCTCACCACTCTTTGGGTAAAGAAGTTTCTTCTGAATTCTGTATTGGATTTCGTGGTGACTATCTTATATTGATGGCCTCTCATTATGCTCTTCCCCACAAGTGAAAACATTCTCTCTGTATTCACCCTATCAAAACCTTTCAGAATTTTAAAGACCTCTATTAGGTCACCCCGCAGCCTTCCTTTTTCAAGAGAAAAGAGACGTAGCCTATTCATACTTTCCTGATATGTATACCCCCGCATTTCTGGTGTCATCCTTGTAAATCTTCTCCGCACCGTCTCCAGTGCCTCGATATCCTTTTTATAGTATGGCGACCAGAACTGTAAGCAGTACTCTAAATGTGGTCTAACCAAGGTTCGATACAGGTTTAGCGTAACTTCCCTACTTTTCAATTCTATCCCTCTAGAAATAAAGCCGAGTTGATGGAGCGGGTGGAGAAGTTGTCAGCACACATGTGAAAGCTGAGCCTGTGCTTCTGCATGAAGTCACTGAAGGGTACTCGGTAAATGTAAAGAGAATATACAGGGATTTATCCTCGGGAGCACCAGATGTGACCATCCAGTTAAGGGAGGAGAAGTTTGTGATCGAGGTAATGTTTGCAATGAGAGAGGTGGGAATGGGATCGTGACAGAGCAGTATGACAGATGGGAGCTGAAATTCAGGGTCCCTCTCATGCCCGTTTTCGCCGTTTTGCGGCGGCCATGAGGCGGAACGGAATCGAGTGGCCGTCGCGTTGCAGCCCAATGGCCCGCCCCAACCCAAATTCAGATCAGGGATTTTTCGGCCTGTCCCCACTTCCACCCCACTGCTGCCGACCACTGCAAGCGCATCATCAAAGCATGCACCGCCGCTATCCGGCACCTCCATTTTAGTTCGCCCCAAATTTAGTTGAAGAAATCCACGAGCTGCTGGACGATGCCCCCGACCGCTTTTTCTGTCGATGCACCTTGTCTGCTCTCTCTCTGCCCTGGCGATGCGGTGGACATTAAAGACGAGGGCTGAATGCCGCCGCCATCTTATTTTTTTTGCCGGATGACTTCGATGTCGGCCGGGCTATTGCTCCTCCGGATTCGGCCTGGTCGCCAACAGGGAGCCTGGCACACCCTCTTGGGTGCCAGGCCACTGGCCTGGCTGAAACCCTCCCTGGTGGTCCAGTGGCCGAAGCTAAAGAATCCCCGATTCTCTCCCCTTTAACGGAGGGGCGAGAGCGTGGTGACGCACACGCGCTGTGACGTCACCACCGCTCCGCTACTGAGTGACAGCAGCGGAGACTCAATTCTGCCCCAACTTTGGCCCCTCAGCATGACGTACCACTGCACTTCTGCCCCCACTATGACCGACTTCCGGTCCAATGTTAAAAAATCTTCTCAGTACTGAAAATGGATCGGACGACCGCCTCATCACTCCCGGCAGATAAATGAGGCACAAAATCATAGGTGCGCCAGCTCTCTGACATGCCTAAATTTCAGCCCCATGGTTTATGGAGAAGAGATGTTTAGAGGCGGATGGCATTTTTGACTATATTGAAGGCAGCAGGAACATTAATAAAAATGAGGAGGGAAACCAAGCTACAGTCACACAGGTGTCACTGGTGAAGTTGACCTACGCAGTCAGTGCTGTAGACTGGGCCGATGTGGTTTAAGAGTAGGCACAGGTCGAAGGCAGAGTGAAAAGGAAAACAGATGGATTAATCCTGGGACCATTTAAATTAGGAATGCTCTGGGAAAGGGAAATAAGACAACTGGAAGTTATAGGCTGCGGGAGAGTTGCAGTTGTGCAGTCAAAGGTGCTAGGTTGAAGCAGCAACAGCCCTGAGCCTGTCCAGGAGGATGAGGGCATTATACAGCAACAGGAAGAGTACAGGTATGAGGTTTGGTCAAGGATGCCACAATCAGGGCAGGAAAAATTCAATTAGACAAGAGTCGAGTTGGGCTGTGAGTTCAGGGACTAGTTTAGTGTCTGCTTACAGATCAGAGAGTGGTCCGGGATCAGCATAGGGAGCTGAGAGTTATCCAGCGTCATCATTGGGATCTGAGAGTGATGCAGTCAGCATAGGAATCAGAGAGTGCTCCAAGGTCAGCAGGGGGTCAGAGAGTGGTCCAGGGTCAACAGGGGGTCAGAGAGTGGTCCAGGGTCAACAGGGGGTCAGAGAGTGTTCTAGGGTCAGCGGGGGGGGGGGGGGTCAGAGAGTGGTTCAGGGTCAGCGGGGTGTCAGAGAATGGTCCAGGGTCAGCGGGGAGTCAGAGAGTTGTCCAGGGTCAGCAGGTTGTCAGGGAGTGGTCCAGGGTCAGCGGGATTTCAGGGAGTGGTCCAGGGTCAGAACAGATGCTGGAAAGTGCACAGTAGCCTGATGAGCTAGGGCAGCAACAATAGTGGGGAATCCCAGGCAGCAGAAACCATGGAAACTGGGAACAGCTGAGGAAGGAAATCTTGCAACCATCAGAGGATGCCTTAATTCCTGAAACTGGCTAAAGAAAGTACTGGGCCAAAGAACTCATTAGAAAGGGTGTTAAGCAGAATAATAAAACATTCTGTCAGTATCAGTAAGGGTGGTTAGGGAACAAATTACAACTATAAAATCAAGTGGTCTAATATTTAAGATGAAGGAAAAATAGTAGATTTAATTAATTTCTGAAAGTATTCAGCAATCAGTAACCAGTGGGGTGCCGCAGGGATCAGTGCTGGGACCCCAACTATTTACAATCTACATTAACGACTTGGAAGAAGGAACCGAGTGTAACAGTCAAGTTTGCTGACGATACAAAGATGGGAGGAAAAGAAATGTGTGAGGAGGACACAAAAAATCCGCAAAAGGACATAGACAGGTTAAGTGAGTGGGCAAAAATTTGGCAGATGGAGTATAATGTTGGAAAGTGTGAGGTTATGCACTTTGGCAGAAAAAAATCAAAGAGCAAGTTATTATTTAAATGGAGAAAGATTGCAAAGTTCCGTAGTACAGCGGGATCTGGGGGTACTTGTGCATGAAACACAAAAGGATGGTGTCATGTATGTAGACCATGTATACTAACTGTATAGTCACATAAGGTGTGCCACAGAGGGCACTGCGGTGGGAGACCTGAGGGTCACTAGCATAGGTGTGCAGGGCGCAGTATAAAAGGCTGCCCACCTCACTTGTGCCTCACTCTGGAGTTACAATAAATGGGACTAAGGTCACAACAGCTCAAGTACAATACGAGACCTCGCGGAGTCATTCATAAGAGTATTAAAGACATAACAACTGGCGACGAGATTATGAACTTTCATGCAAAAATGACTAACGTTGGTGCATTAGAAAAGTTCTCAGAGGGTGAAGATTGGGAAGCCTTTACAGAGCGGCTCGACCAATATTTCGTAGCAAACGTGCTGGTAGGCGATGATCCGGCCACACTGGCAAATAAGCGCAGAGCTATTCTGTTGACCAGTTGTGGGCCTGTGGTCTATGGCCTCGTCAGGGACTTGCTTGCACCAGAGAAAACAACAACCAAGTCATACGAGGAGCTGAAAGTGCTAATTCAGGACCATCTCAAAATGAAGGAGAACATCCTAACGGCCAGGCATCGATTTTATGCACACCGCCGTCCAAGGGCCAGGAAATCACAAAGTACGCTGCCGACCTCAGGAGGCTGGCAGGACCATGTGAATTTAGCGCATCCCTCGCTGATGCATTGCAGGACATCTTCGTAATTGGCATCGGTCATAAGGCCCTTATGATTGGGGTAAAAGTAGTAAGGCCATTTTAAAGGAGGCCAGCAACCCGCCATTTTTGAATGAACTGCTTGAAATTGGTAACCAATGTGAAAGTCCAGCTGTAACGAGCAAAATGTTGTTAAGCGATGTCAGGTGCAAATTGCAATCAGCCAATGTAGCAGGCGAACACCTAACGGTCGTATACAGGTCCAGCGGGCTACCCAATTCTGTAGCCTGTGTCCCCTGGACCAGAACGATGTATCATAAAGTGTCCCCACAGCTGACAGAAGTAGACAAGCCGCAGAGTAAACAATCCCTGGAGAGCAGAGGCACCGGTAGCGATACCCTGCCTCGATCAGTTTAACATTGCAGGCACCCGATGGCATGAACCACCACGGGCCAGAAACAGTAAACTGCGCCTATACTCGCAGTCGGCTACCGTCGTCCACCACCCGGGTGGAAAAGGCGCAGCCCACAAACCCACTCGCCATTACGGCAAGGCCCAAGAGCGAAGGGTCACCCTCAACGGCTCCTCCGAACGGGACCTGGACCAGCCAGGATCCCAAACTAGAGAGTGCTAACAATGGTGCCCTCAAGGAAAGCAGTCCCCTGCGAACTGCTAGACAAGATGAGGCAGCCCCACCGTCGCTTAGACGAAATGCTCACGCGCTCAGACCGCTTCCCAGGGAGCAGCAGTGACACTGTGCAAACGAAAAGGACAGGGAGGTCACAGACATATCAGCTGTCTTTGGGCCTGCCCGACATGAGGAGTAACGGCAAGAGCCCTGAGCTCCGGCAACTCGAGCAAAATGAGCTCACCTCGCCCACAGACCCACTAGCATGGGGCGCTGCTGAGGTATTGCTGAGGCCACACCTGGAATACTACATGCAGTTTTGGTTTCCATATTTACGAAAGGATATACTTGCTTTGGAGGCAGTTCAGAGAAGGTTCACTAAGTTAATTCCGGGGATGACGGGGTTGACTTATGAGGAAAGGTTGAGTAGGTTGGGCCTCTACACATTGGAATTCAGAAGAATGAGAGGTGATCTTATCGAAACATATAAGACTATGAGGCGGCTTGACAAAGTGGATGCAGAGAGGATGTTTCCACTGATGGGGGAGACTAGAACTATAGGGCATGATCTTAGAATAAGGGCCGCCCATTTAAAACAGAGATGAGGAGAAATTTCTTCTCTCAGAGGGTTGTAAATCTGTGGAATTCGCTGCCTCAGAGAGCTGTGGAAGCTGGGACATTGAATAAATTTAAGACAGAAATAGACAGTTTCTTAAACGATAGGGAGATACGGGATTATGGGGAGTGGGCGGGGAAGTGGAGCTGAGTCCATGATCAGATCAGCCATGATCTTATTGAATGGCAGAGCAGGCTTGAGGGGCCGCATGGCCTACTCCTGTTCCTATTTATTATGTTCTTATGAAAGAAAATAATATACTTAACATCCTAAGGGTTCTGAAATCCACGGAGGAGGTACTTGGTAGGCGAAGGGGACTGAATACTCAAAATCCTCCAGCCTAGATAATACATATTGAGGAAGCTGGAACCAAAGCTGGGGCCCAGGGTTAGAGGACTGTCAGAGATGTAAGTATTCGCTTTTCAGCTGCTAAAATGGAGGTGCAGTTTCATCGTTAAAAATCAGACCATTCAAATTGTGGTTTATTACCAGATTGCTGTTGAATCAATAGGTATGCAACTAGTAGCTATTAAACTTTATACTCTCTGTCGAGACACATTCATCTTCTTTCCATGATCTGCTTTCACCCTCTAAAGGTACAGCTGAGGCCCTAATTTTAGTGCTCAGCTACTTCTTGAAGTGTACATTTACAATTACAATTCCAGTGAATAAATGAAAATATTACTTAGACCAACTGCTTGACGAATTAAGGTAATTGCAATCCAATAAGTTTTGTCCGATATTTTGGACTTTGCCAAAGTGCAGCCAATGCACAAAGCATAGCAATATCGAGATCACTGCCAAATCCCATAAGAAATGTTTAATTAATTCCATATAACGGGAAAGGGATGAAGCTGCTTTTGGTGACGGGACATAGAATTTTGTTTACTATTCTCGTACTTTAAGTTCAAAATGTCTTGATGCATTGACCAGGGTTAAGCAAAGGGCAACATAGATGATGTTGAGGCTTAGGCCACTTGAGTTATCAGGAGAAAAGAAGATTAGTAGGGAATAAGAACATAAGAACATAAGAATTAGGAACAGGAGTAGGCCATCTAGACCCTCGAGCCTGCTCCGCCATTCAAAAAGATCATGGCTTATCTGGCCGTGGACTCAGCTCCACTTACCCGCCCGCTCCCCGTAACCCTTAATTCCCTTATTGGTTAAAAATCTATCTATCTGTGATTTGAATACATTCAATGAGCTAGCCTCAACTGCTTCCTTGGGCAGAGAATTCCACAGATTCACAACCCTCTGGGAGAAGAAATTCCTTCTCAACTCGGTTTTAAATTGTCTCCCCCGTATTTTGAGGCTGTGCCCCCTAGTTCTAGTCTCCCCGACCAGTGGAAACAACCTCTCTGCCTCTAACTTGTCTATCCCTTTCATTATTTTAAATGTTTCGATAAGATCACCCCTCATCCTTCTGAACTCCAGCGAGTAAAGACCCAGTCTACTCAATCTATCATCATAAGGTAACCCACTCATCTCCGGAATCAGCCTAGTGAATCGTCTCTGTACCCCCTCCAAGGTTAGTATATCCTTCCTTAAGTAAGGTGACCAAAACTGCACGCAGTACTCCAGGTGCGGCCTCACCAATACCCTGTACAGTTGCAGCAGGACCTCCCTGCTTTTGTACTCCATCCCTCTCGCAATGAAGGCCAACATTCCATTCGCCTTCCTGATTACCTGCTGCACCTGCAAACTAACTTTTTGGGATTCATGCACAAGGACCCCCACGTCCCTCTGCACCGCAGCATGTTGTAATTTCTCCCCATTCAAATAATATTCCCTTTTACTGTTTTTTTTTCCAAGGTGGATGACCTCACATTTTCCAACATTGTATTCCATCTGCCAAACCTTAGCCCATTTGCTTAACCTATCCAAATCTCTTTGCAGCCTCTCTGTGTCCTCTACACAACCCGCTTTCCCACTAATCTTTGTGTCATCTGCAAATTTTGTAACACTACACTCTGTCCCGTCTTCCAGGTCATCTATGTATATTGTAAACAGTTGTGGTCCCAGCACCGATCCCCGTGGCACACCATTAACCACCGATTTCCAACCTGAAAAGGACCCATTTATCCCGACTCTCTGCTTTCTGTTAGCCAGCCAATTCTCGGTCCATGCTAATACATTTCCTCTGATTCCGCATACCTTTATCTTCTGCAGTAACCTTTTGTGTGGCACCTTATCGAATGCCTTTTGGAAATCTAAATACACCACATCCATCAGTATCCACCATGCTCGTTATATCCTCAAAGAATTCCAGTAAATTGGTTAAACATGATTTCCCCTTCATGAATCCATGTTGCGTCTGTTTGATTGCACTATTCCGATCTAGATGTCCCGCTATTTCTTCCTTAATGATAGTTTCAAGCATTTTCCCCACTACAGATGTTAAACTAACCGGCCTATAGTTACCTGCCTTTTGTCTGCCCCCTTTTTTAAACAGAGGCGTTACATTAGCTGCTTTCCAATCCGCTGGTACCTCCCCAGAGTCCAGAGAATTTTGGTAGATTATAACGAATGCATCTGCTATAACTTCCGCCATCTCTTTTAATACCCTGGGATGCATTTCATCAGGACCAGGGGACTTGTCTACCTTGAGTCCTATTAGCCTGTCCAGCACTACCTCTCTAGTGATAGTCATTGTCTCAAGGTCCTCCCTTCCCACATTCCCATGACCAGCAATTTTTGGCATGGTTTTTGTGTCTTCCACTGTGAAGACCAAAGCAAAATAATTGTTTAAGGTCTCAGCCATTTCCACATTTCCCATTATTAAATCCCCCTTCTCATCTTCTAAGAGACCAACATTTACTTGAGTCATTCTTTTCCGTTTTAAAGATCGGTAAAAGCTTTTATTATCTGTTTTTATGTTTTGCGCAAGTTTACCTTCGTAATCTATCTTTCCTTTCTTTATTGCTTTCTTAGTCATTCTTTGCTGTCGTTTAAAATTTTCCCAATCTTCTAGATTCCCACTAACCTTGGCCACCTTATACGCATTGGTTTTTAATTTGGTACTCTCCTTTATTTCCTTGGTTATCCACAGCTTGTTATCCCTTCTCTTACCGCCCTTCTTTTTCACTGGAATATATTTTTGTTGAGCACTATGAAAGAGCTCCTTAAAAGTCCTCCATTATTCCTCAATTGTGCCACCGTTTAGGCTGTGTTCCCAGTCTACTTTAGCTAACTCTGCCCTCATCCCACTGTAGTCCCCTTTGTTTAAGCATAGTACGCTCGTTTGAGACATTACTTCCTCACCCTCAATCTGTATTACAAATTCAACCATACTGTGATCACTCATTCCGAGAGGATCTTTTACTAGGAGATCATTTATTATTCCTGTCTCATTACACAGGACCAGATCTAAGATAGCTTGCTCCCTTGTAGGTTCTGCAGCGGCCTATAAAAGGCTCAGCAGTCCGGGGAGCGTCGAGAGAGGCGGGAGTCGAGAGAGGCAGCGGCCTATAAAAGGCTCAGCAGTCCGGGGAGCGTCGAGAGAGGCGGGAGTCGAGAGAGGCAGCGGCCTATAAAAGGCTCAGCAGTCCGGGAAGCGTCGAGAGAGGCGGGAGTCGAGACAGGCAGCGGCCTATAAAAGGCTCAGCAGTCCGGGGAGCGTCGAGAGAGGCGGGAGTCGAGAGAGGCAGCGGCCTATAAAAGACTCAGCAGTCCGGGGAGCGTCGAGAGAGGCGGGAGTCGAGAGAGGCAGGAGTCGAGAGAGGCGTGACTTGTGCAGCTCCAGCTGAGAGAAGTCAAAAAAGAAGTAGAAAGAAATCAAAAGGTGACGTCACAGCCAACGTGGTAAGTGATTGGCTGCTGATTGGTGAGTAGTTTTTCTTTTTCTTTATTAGTCAGTAACTTTTAACATTGTTGTCGGCAATTTAAGTGTATCTAAGGGTTAAGTCATGGCAGGACAGCTCGGTCACGTGATATGCTCCTCCTGTACCATGTGGGAACTCGGGGACAACACCAGTGTCCCTGACGACTACATGTGCGGGAAGTGTGTCCACCTCCGGCTCCTGACGGTCCGCGTTGCGGAGTTGGAGCTGAGGGTGGATTCACTCTGGAGCATCCACGATACTGAGAACGACGTGAGTATCACGTGTAGCGAGTTGGTCTTACCGCAGGAGAAGGGTCCACAGCCAGCGAGGGAATGGAAGACCAGCAGGAAGAGTAGTGCAAGGAAGGTAGTGCAGGGGTCCCCTGTGGTCATCCCACTGCAAAACAGATACACTGCTTTGAGTGCTGTTGAGGGGGATGACTCTTCAGGAGAGGGCAGCAGCAGCCAAGTTCATGGCACCGTGGCTGGCTCTGTTGCACAGGAGGGCAGGAAAAAGAGTGGGCGAGCGATAGTGATAGGGGATTCAATTGTAAGGGGAATAGATAGGCGTTTCTGCGGCCGCAACCGAGACTCCAGGATGGTATGTTGCCTCCCTGGTGCAAGGGTCAAGGATGTCTCGGAGCGGGTGCAGGACATTCTAAAAAGGGAGGGAGAGCAGCCAGTTGTCGTGGTGCACGTTGGTACCAATGACATAGGTAAAAAAAAGGGATGAGGTCCTACGAAATGAATTTAAGGAGCTAGGAGCTAAATTAAAAAGTAGTAATCTCGGGATTGCTACCAGTGCCACGTGCTAGTCAGAGTAGGAATCGCAGGATAGCTCAGATGAATCCGTGGCTTGAGCAATGGTGCAGCAGGGAGGGATTCAAATTCCTGGGGCATTGGAACCGGTTCTGGGGGAGGTGGGACCAGTACAATCCGGACGGTCTGCACCTGGGCAGAATCGGAACCAATGTCCTCGGGGGAGTGTTTGCTAGTGCTGTTGGGGAGGAGTTAAACTAATATGGCAGGGGGATGGGAACCAATGCAGGGAGATAGAGGGAAACAAAAAGGAGGCAAAAACAAAAGACAGAAAGGAGATGAGGAAAAGTGGAGGGCAGAGAAACCCAAGGCAAAGAACAAAAAGGGCCATTGTACAGCAAAATTCTAAAAGGACAGAGGGTGTTAAAAAAACAAGCCTAAAGGCTTTGTGTCTTAATGCAAGGAGTATCCGCAATAAGGTGGATGAATTAACTGTGCAAATAGATGTTAACAAATATGATGTGATTGGGATTACGGAGACGTGGCTCCAGGATGATCAGGGCTGGGAACTCAATATCCAGGGGTATTCAACATTCAGGAAGAATAGAATAAAAGGAAAAGGAGGTGGAGTAGCATTGCTGGTTAAGGAGGAGATTAAGGCAATAGTTAGGAAGGACATTAGCTTGGATGATGTGGAATCTATATGGGTAGAGCTGCAGAACACAAAAGGGCAAAAAACATTAGTGGGAGTTGTGTACAGACCTCCAAACAGTAGTACTGATGTTGGGGAGGGCATCAAACATGAAATTAGGTTTGCGTGCAATAAAGGTGCAGCAGTTATAATGGGTGACTTTAATATGCACATAGATTGGGCTAACCAAACTGGAAGCAATACGGTGGAGGAGGATTTCCTGGAGTGCATAAGGGATGGTTTTTTAGACCAATATGTCGAGGAACCAACTAGGGGGGAGGCCATCTTAGACTGGGTGTTATGTAATGAGAGAGGATTAATTAGCAATCTCGTTGTGCGAGGCCCCTTGGGGAAGAGTGACCATAATATGGTGGAATTCTGCATTGGGATGGAGAATGAAACAATTAATTCAGAGACCATGGTCCAGAACTTAAAGAAGGCTAACTTTGAAGGTATGAGGCGTGAATTGGCTGGGATGGATTGGCGAATGATACTTAAAGGGTTGACTGTGGATGGGCAATGGCAGACATTTAGAGACCGCATGGATGAACTACAACAATTGTACATTCCTGTCTGGCATAAAAATAAAAAAGGGAAGGTGGCTCAACCGTGGCTATCAAGGGAAATCAGGGATAGTATTAAAGCCAAGGAAGTGGCATACAAATTGGCCAGAAATAGCAGCGAACCTGGGGACTGGGAGAAATTTAGAACTCAGCAGAGGAGGACAAAGGGTTTGGTTAGGGCAGGGAAAATGGAGTATGAGAAGAAGCTTGCAGGGAACATTAAGACGGATTGCAAAAGTTTCTATAGATATTTAAAGAGAAAAAGGTTAGTAAAGACAAACATAGGTCCCCTGCAGTCAGAATCAGGGGAAGTCATAAGGGGGAACAAAGAAATGGCGGACCAATTGAACAAGTACTTTGGTTCGGTATTCACGAAGGAGGACACGAACAACCTTACGGTTATAAAAGGGGTCGGGGAGTCTAGTAAGAAGGAGGAACTGAGGGAAATCCTTATTAGTCGGGAAATTGTGTTGGGGAAATTGATGGGATTGAAGGCCGATAAATCCCCAGGGCCTGATGGACTGCATCCCAGAGTACTTAAGGAGGTGGCCTTGGAAATAGTGGATGCGTTGACAGTCATTTTCCAACATTCCATTGACTCTGGATCAGTTCCTATGGAGTGGAGGGTAGCCAATGTAACCCCACTTTTTAAAAAAGGAGGGAGAGAGAAAACAGGGAATTATAGACCGGTCAGCCTGACATCGGTAGTGGGTAAAATGATGGAATCAATTATTAAGGATGTCATAGCAGTGCATTTGGAAAGAGGTGACATGATAGGTCCAAGTCAGCATGGATTTGTGAAAGGGAAATCATGCTTGACAAATCTTCTGGAATTTTTTGAGGATGTTTCCAGTAGAGTGGATAAGGGAGAACCAGTTGATGTGGTATATTTGGACTTTCAGAAGGCGTTCGACAAGGTCCCACACAAGAGATTGATGTGCAAAGTTAGAGCACATGGGATTGGGGGTAGTGTACTGACATGGATTGAGAACTGGTTGTCAGACAGGAAGCAAAGAGTAGGAGTAAATGGGTACTTTTCAGAATGGCAGGCAGTGACTAGTGGGGTACCACAAGGTTCTGTGCTGGGGCCCCAGCTGTTTACACTGTACATTAATGATTTAGATGAGGGGATTAAATGTAGTATCTCCAAATTTGCGGATGACACTAAGTTGGGTGGCAGTGTGAGCTGCGAGGAGGATGCTGTGAGGCTGCAGAGCGACTTGGATAGGTTAGGTGAGTGGGTAAATGCATGGCAGATGAAGTATAATGTGGATAAATGTGAGGTTATCCACTTTGGTGGTAAAAACAGAGAGACAGACTATTATCTGAATGGTGACAGATTAGGAAAAGGGGAGGTGCAAAGAGACCTGGGTGTCATGGTACATCAGTCATTGAAGGTTGGCATGCAGGTGCAGCAGGCGGTTAAGAAAGCAAATGGCATGTTGTCCTTCATAGCAAGGGGATTTGAGTACAGGGGCAGGGAGGTATTGCTACAGTTGTACAGGGCATTGGTGAGGCCACACCTGGAGTATTGTGTACAGTTTTGGTCTCCTAACCTGAGGAAGGACATTCTTGCTATTGAGGGAGTGCAGCGAAGGTTCACCAGACTGATTACCGGGATGGCGGGACTGACCTATCAAGAAAGACTGGATCAACTGGGCTTGTATTCACTGGAGTTCAGAAGAATGAGAGGGGACCTCATAGAAACATTTAAAATTCTGACGGGGTTAGACAGGTTAGATGCAGGAAGAATGTTCCCAATGTTGGGGAAGTCCAGAACCAGAGGTCACAGTCTAAGGATAAGGGGTAAGCCATTTAGGACCGAGATGAGGAGAAACTTCTTCACCCAGAGAGTGGTGAACCTGTGGAATTCTCTACCACAGAAAGTTGTTGAGGCCAATTCACTAAATATATTCAAAAGGGAGTTAGATGAAGTCCTTACTACTAGGGGGATCAAGGGGTATGGCGAGAAAGCAGGAAGGGGGTACTGAAGTTGAATGTTCAGCCATGAACTCATTGAATGGCAGTGCAGGCTAGAAGGGCCGAATGGCCTACTCCTGCACCTATTTTCTATGTTTCTATGTTTCTATACTGTTCTAAGAAACAATCCCATATGCATTCTATGAATTCCTCCTCATGGCTACCCCGTGCGATTTGATTTGATCAATCAATATGTAGGTTAAAATCCCCCATGATTACTACCGTTCCTTTTTCACATGCCTCTATTATTCCCTTGATTATTGTCCGACCCACCGTGAAGTTATTATTTGGGGGCCTATAAACCACACGCACCAGTGACTTTTTCCCCTTACTATCTCTAATCTCCACCCACAATGATTCAACATTTTGTTCATTAGAGCCAATATCATCTCTCACAACTGCCCTGATATCATCCTTTATTAACAGAGCTATCCCACCTCATTTCCCTTCTTGTCTATCCTTCCAAATTGTCAGATACCCCTGTATGTTTAATTCCCAGTCTTGGCCACCTGCAACCACGTTTCTGTAATGGCCACCAAATCATACCCAATTTTAATGATTTTTGCCGTCAACTCATTTACTTTATTTCGAATTCTGCGTGCGTTTAGGTAGAGTGCTTTAATACTAGTTTTTGTACCATGATTTTTAGTTTTGACCCCTCCTGCAGCCACTTTATATTCATACATATTGTCCCTTCCTATCACCTTGTGGTTTACACTTATCCCAGTGCTACTCTGCTCTGTTGCCTCCTGTTTTTTGCATTCTTCCTTGGGGTCCTGTTCATCTGCGCTCTCACCCACTCTAACTAGCTCAGAGCCCTCTCCTGGATTCAGAACACACCTCGCATTGAGACACCGAGCTTTCAGGCTTGCCTTTTTATTACACTTTGACCCTTTAGAATTTTGCTGTACAGTGGCCCTTTTTGTTTTTTGCTTTGGGTTTCTCTGCCCTCCACTTTTACTCATCTCCTTCCTGTCTTTTGCTTCTGTCTCCATTTTGTTTCCCTCTGTCTCCCTGCATTGTTTCCCATCCCCCTGCCATATTAGTTTAACTCCTCCCCAACAGCACTAGCAAACACTCCCCCTTGGACATTGGTTACGGTCCTGCCCAGGTATAGACCGTCCGGTTTGTACTGGTCCCACCTCCCCCAGAACCGGTTCCAATGCCCCAGGAATTTGGATCCCTCCCTGCTGCACCACTGCTCAAGCCACGTATTCATCTGCGTTATCCTGCGATTCCGACTCTGACTAGCACGTGGCACTGGTAGCAATCCCAAGATTACTATTTTTGAGGTCCTACTTTTTAATTTAGCTCCTAGCTCCTTAAATTCGTCTCGCAGGACCTCATCCCTTTTTTTACCTATGTCGTTGGTACCAATGTGCACCACGACACTGGCTGTTCTCCCTCACTTTCAGAATGTTCTGCACCCGCTCCGAGACATCCTTGACCCTTGCACCAGGGAGGCAACATACCATCCTGGAGTCTCGGTTGCAGCCGCAGAAACACCTATCTATTCCCCTTACAATTGAATCCCCTATCACTATTGCTCTCCCACTCTTTTTCCTGCCCTCCTGTGCAACAGAGCCAGCCACGGTGCCATGAACTTGGCTGCTGCTGCCCTCTACTGGTGAGTCATCCCCCTCAACAGTACTCAAAGCGGTGTATCTGTTTTGCAGGAGGATGACCGCAGGGGACCCCTGCACTACCTTCCTTGCACTGCTCTTCCTGCTGGTCTTCCATTCCCTATCTGGCTGTGGACCCTTCACCTGCGGTACGACCAACTCGCTAAACGTGCTACTCACGTCATTCTCAGCATCGTGGATGCTCCAGAGTGAATCCACCCTCAGCTCCAGGGCTGCAACACGGTCCGTCAGAAGCTGGAGGTGAATACACTTCCCGCACACGTAGTCGTCCGGGACACCGGAAGTGTCCCTAAGTTCCCACATGGTACAGGAGGAGCATATCACGTGACCGAGTCTCCTGCATGACTTAACCCTTAGATACACTTAATTTGGCGACAACAATGTTAACAGGTTACTTACTGATATAAAAAAGAAAAAGAAAAGCTACTCACCAATCACCAGCCAATCACCTACCCCTTTGGCTGTGACGTCACCTTTTGATTTCTTTCTACTTCTTTTTTGCTTTTTCTCCCGGCTGGAGCTGCACAAGCTGGGCCTTTATCGGCCTCACCACGCACCTTGAGCTCCCGCCTCCGATCTGCCACCGCCTCTCGTAGCCGCTGGGCCTTTATAGGCCTCACCACACACCTGGAGCTCCCGCCTCCGATCTGCCGCCGCCTCTCGTAGCCGCTGGGCCTTTATAGGCCTCACCACACACCTCGAGCTCCCGCCTCCGATCTGCCACCACCTCTCGCAGCCGCTGGGCCTTTATAGGCCTCACCACGCACCTCGAGCTCCCGCCTCCGATCTGCCGCCACCCCTCGCAGCCGCTGGGCCTTTATAGGCCTCACCACAGACCTCGAGCTCCCGCCTCCAATCTGCCGCCGCCTCTCGCAACCGCTGGGCTGTTATAGGCCTCACCACACGCCTCGAGCTCCCGCCTCCGATCTGATCCAGAGTTTTAAAATATTGAATGGATCATGTACAGCTAAGCAGCTTTGTGTTAAATTTAACTAACTATGGGCTCAATTTTACCCAATGCCTTTTTTTGCCGCAGTTGAAGAGTTGCGCCAATTTGTTGGGGGCCCGACTACGCAAAAAAAAAACTTGCAACGTTCCCCGTTGTAATTTTTGAACTTGCCTGTCCTTTAGCTTTGGGGGGGTGGAGCCTAAGGTCTGTGCATGCAGGGGGAAAAAATTGATGTTTTCTACCTGCCTGCTATGGGCGCGCATTCCCAGTACACCTCCCGGTCTGCATTCACCCATTTTTAAAGAGCCAGTTGTGTGTGAGAACTTTTCTTCTGAATGGAAAAAATGGGAGCTGCAATATGCAACGCGGCTCAAGGACCAAGAATTTCTCACAGGACAAACTGGAGGCCCTGGTTACTGTAACTGAGGCCAGATGGTCGAGCTGGACACCAACAGAGGTCAAATAAAAGTTACACCAAAAGAAATGAAGAAATGCTGGAACCAACAAGATTACTGTGCAATGCTGACCACCCCGAGGTCCAGAGGCCAGTGCAAAAAGAAGTGGCAGGACCTTGGTCAAGCAGTTGGTGTAAGTAATATTTTCATTTATTCACTGGAATTGCAATTGTAAATGTTACCATCTGTGTGCCCCAGACAGCAGAAAGACACCCTCTCTAAAAAGTTATATTTTCATCTTTGCAGAGGAAGGTGGACCAGCAAATCTGCACCCACTGACGCCCGTGGAAGAAAGGGTCGCTGCTTTGATGGATCCTGGCTGGAGAAAAGCAACCACAACTGCACAAGCTGGGCCCACACTCAAAGGAGAGGGTAAGTCCTTCAAATTCCACAGTCTGGCTTTGCTAAAAGTCAAGTACTGCATGGGCTAGCCATGCTTCAGTTCATGGCGATGTCTCCGTCAGCTACGCTTCAGTTGATGCAATGTGGTCTTTCAAATGAGCGTGCTGCCTGCGCTGTGTGAACCTACTCATGTCATCCTGCCCCCTCCTCTGCTGCCAACCATTTGTCTGTTCTGTTATATTTTGCAGACATTGAGGCCAACCCTGACGAGGCTGAAGCCGATGCAGAAGAAGATTCAGACGCGGACGAGCCTGAAGAGGAGAACATCTTCCAATCCGACCTTCCAGACCAAGAGCATGGGGGGGAGGGGGAGGGGGAGATGAAGATGAAGCCTCCACTGTTATACTTATTCTGGTGGAGGTGTTGGTGCTGCCCATTGAGGTGTCAGCTCCTTTCCTGAGTGCTGGGACATTTTCTGGTTTCACACTGTCCGAGGCTGCGGGTCCCAACGGGGTGTAGCGAGCCACACCCAGGGCCCCGCCGTCTGAGGCTGCAGGTCCCAGTGGGATGCAGGGTGAGGAGGGGACGGAGAGCTCGACAGCCCTCCTGAGGTGCAGGATCTAACAGATGTGGTTCAGATGATGGCAATGAGTGCGGAGAGCATTGACCTTACGCGATTACTCCTGGACACCATCGAAGGTGAGGGTGATGAGGTATCGGGACTGTTGGGGGAAGTAACAGCACTCACGAGAAACAGAAACACTGTCCGGGAACATTAGGGATGGAATGTCGCAGGCAGCTGATACATTTTCAGTGAACATGAGGGAGGGAATGTCGGAGGTTGTTAAGACGCTGTTGGGGCACATGAGGGAGATAATGTCAGAGGTAGTTGAGACACTGTCAGGACACATGAGGGAGGGAATGGCGGAGGTAACTGCTGCAAGGAGGGAACATGCCCAGCCATCGCGGCGATTGACGGAATCAACTCTAATCCCCAGATCAACCTCTGAAGAGGCCCAAGCCGGGCCTTCCACATTACCACCTGCCCACGCCCCCTCCAACAAGAAGTGTGCATTACTCAAGATGTTCGAAGGAATGAGCTTAGTGCCAACCCGAGAAACGCTTCGCCACTGCCAGCGGGCAGGGATGGTCACCAAGACTAAGCGCAGCGGACGGTCTTAGAATAAGGTGGAGGAGAGATGGGTACAGCTTTTGTTTGCTGCTGCTGTTGTTGTTATTGTTGTTGTTACTGTTCTTATGTTATTGCTATTTAACTGTTCTCACGTTAAAACCTTTTTGTAAGTGATGTAAATTTACAAGTATAAAAGTTTGTAAGTAATCTTAACTGAAAACTTTAAGGTTTGATTCAAGAATATTTTTCTTAAAGTTAAGTACAAACAAGTGTTTGTTAAACTTTTGAATAAAATATATATTTTAAATTATAACTGAATCATTTACATTATTTGTTCCATTATTACCACAACACAACATTACGGAACAGGTCCAAACAGTAAACATGGTCCATGTGGAATAGTTGTCGCTGAGCTTTCAGGCAGCAAAGCGTTCACGGATGAGCTGCTGGCGCAAGGCTCGAGCAATTGTTAAAGGGACACAATGGCGGACGAGGGCGGCCATCGTGCCCTGGATTCAGGTAGTTGTATGGCTTCCTTGTCCTCCTCCTCCTCTTCAACTGCATCTTCCTCCTCATCAGCCACTCTCAACTCAGGTGGATCTTCTACTATCTGCTGCTGCTGCCTCATGATGGCTAAATTGCGCAGCATGTAGCAGGCAACAGTGAACTGATCGACAATCACAGGGGAGTATAGCAAGTAGTCTCAGGAATGGTCCATGCATTGGAAACACTGTTTCAAGATGCCAATGGTCCGCACTTTTATGCTGCACGTCGCAATGTCCGACTTGTTGTATTCCCAGTCAGTTTCCGTCCGGGTTACGCATAGGGGCGTCATAAGCCAGGTGGCGAGACTGTACTCTTTGTCCCCCAGCAGCCAGTTCTGCCCTTCTGGCTGCTGCTGAAACATGGCAGATATAGTGCTCTCGCGTAGGATGAAAACATCATGGGTGCTCCCAGGGTATCTCGCATCAACTGCCATGATGCGATGCATATCGTCACAGATGAGCTGCATGTTCATTGAGTTGGAAGCCTTCTCTGTTCCTGTACATCATGGAATTGTCCAAAGGTGCTCTCAAGGTGATGTGGTTACAAATAATGCAGCCCTGTATCTTGGAGAACCAGCAATCCTGGAGAAGCCCATAGATCTGTCACGCATTGCCTGGGCAGTAATGGGGAACTTTATGTTGTCATTCCTCCAGGCATACAGTGCAGCAGCAGATATGTGTTGCATGTTGAGAAATGGCACACATCCCCAGTTGCGGCCTGGAATGATCCAGATGCATAAAATGAAAGTGCAGCTGTAACCTTCACTTCAACTGACAAAGCAGTCCTCCGGACGCTTCTAGGGTGCAGGTCTGCTTTTATTAACTCACAGATCTCAGTTAAAACTCCTTTGCAGAAACGCAGCCTTCTGAAACAGTGTGCCTCACTCAGGTGCAGGTATGAACGCCTCTCTTGATATACCCGATGTGGGTAAAGCCTCCTGCCCATCATCCTACGTACTCTGAGGTTCCTCAGGTGATGCTGTTTAATCAATCTTCTCCGCAGCACCATCATGCAGAAGGCTTGCACGAGGTATGGCATTGCCAATATTGCACCCATAATTAAATTGTAGCTTTGCAACAACCTCAAAACACTAGGACAAAGCACTTACACCTCTTCTTCTCTTTCTCTCTCCAAGGTGGACGCCCTAGTATGGATCACACCCTGGTCTGCGCATACGCAATAGGCTTGCTTATAATGGGAAGCTAGGTATTCAATGAAGTCATTTGGGCAACAAAGTGTAATGCAATTCTTCAATTTTAGATTTTTTTTCAAAGCACCACCTCACCACCGAACCTCTCCTCACCGGGCTCGAGGGTCGGAGCGTCGGCCGGCAGAATCGCTCCTTCGCCCGGACATGGGCTCGGGGTTCAGCTTCCACCACACCCCTCTCCCCCGCCCTTACCCCTGGCTTTTTTGAAGCCGAGCCCCGAGGTCCTGTGTCCTGGCAAAGGAGTGATTCTGCCGGCCGGCGCTCTGCCCCTCCAGCCCAGTGAGGAGAAGGTCGGTGGTGGGGTGGTGCTTTGAAAAAAATCAAATATTCACGAATGACATTACACTTCCAATTTCTCACTTTTGACTTTCAAAAAATGAAGATTTATGATGTATATTCTCTGCCTTCTTCACTCCCTCCAAAACTTCGACTAAAAACACTGGCGCCTTTCGGTACCGATTTTGTAATATGTGCTGATTTTTGTTAAGTGCCCAGAAGGTTTTTGGGAGTGGTCACATATGCAGTTGTAGAAAAAATCTAAGTTGGCGAAACTTGCTTACATGTCAAAAACTAGCGCAGACATCAGGTTACGCAAAAAAAATCGTAGCCTAAAAAAATTGTACCTACTTTGGGGAAATTTTGGAGATTTTTATTTACTCCAAAAAAAATGATGCGCGCCAAAAAAACAGCACCGATTATTGGGGAAAATTGAGCCCTATGACTTCAGTTTAGTTATTGGAAAACCAAGATAAAGGGACTTATTGCAGAATGCCACAAAGGTCAGAAGAAGTAAGAGAGAAGACAAGATAATCAAGAGTTAGTGATCAATTAATCAATACCAAGCTTGAACATTTGTAGGTGGAGGAAAAGATTGAGGGAAGTAAGGAGTTGCACAATTCTAAAGTTCTGGGATCAACTTTTTGACAAATAGCTGAATGGTATCTTGCTCAGAAGAAGATTGAAGGTTTCTGCATCACAAAAAATGTCTTCTGTCTAATGCAGCTGATTAACCCTTCGGCCCCCATCACCCATCACCACCTGCTCCCCCCTCACACTCATCAGCTTTTTGGCCTTCTCCCTCTCCATGAGCAGCATATTAGCCCTTACTCCCCTTGCCCTCAGAAAAAAAACAACCATGTTGGCCTAATTTAAGGCGAACTCTGAGAAAGTGTTCTCTCCTTCCTCCACATCCTCCCCTGACTATTCGTCCAAACATCTTTCACTGCTGTCCTGTTCCTCTTTTGCCTTCCAACCAACTCTTTCCCCACCCTGCTCCACTCACCCTTCTTGCCATTGCCATCACTCCTCTTCCCTGTTTCTTAACATAGAAACATAGAAAATAGGTGCAGGAGTAGGCCATTCAGCCCTTCGAGCCTGCACCACCATTCAATAAGATCATGGCTGATCATTCCCTCAGCACCCCTTTCCTGCTTTTTCTCCATACCCCTTGATCCCTTTAACCATCAGGGCCATATCTAACTCCCTCTTGAATATATCTTGCTCTTTCTCTCCCCTTCTCCCTCCCCTTTCAGCTCCTCTCCCCCTGTCTGTCTGTCTCTCCCTCTCCCCCAACAATAGTTCCATTTACTCCTGGTTTACCTACATTCTCATTTCATCAGCATTTATAAAAACTGACACTAAACATCAATTATCTCCATCATACCTTCCGCCTCCATGGTTAAATTCCATTGAAAATATTATCTCCAGTAAATTATCTTTGTGTGTAGCATTTTAACTGTTTCCAGCTGAGTGTAACTAATTTACCTATAGACAAAGGGGCAGAAATTGCCCCATTGCGCAAGTCCCATTCGCACCTCCACCCGGTGCTAACGGAGCGATAATGAGTTAGTGCGCAGGTACGGTGGCCACAACAACCCATGCAGAATTACCCACCTCTTCGTCGGTGGCGGACGACTCAGCGCCCCACTCCAGTGTCGCACACGCCGCTCCTCTGCGCACGCCGATGATGATGTCATCACCGTGCGCATCACCTCGTGGCCGTCCCAGAAGTTAGATTGCCCCACGCCCCTCTACCTAAAGCTTGCCGATGCCAACGACAGCTTTTGCTGCTGATTTCAAGTCGGGAAGCTGCAACGCCAGCGATATTTAAAGGGGCGCTGTTGGAGATTTATTTTTGTCGGCCAATTTATTTTACACCTTGTTTCTTCGGTGTGCCACCTCCATCATTGATTGCTGGCCCTCAGTTTACTTTGCCTCCAATCGCTCCCCCTGGTATAATCAGGTCCATTTGGACACAACGACATTTTTTGTCAATCATGGGCTGAGTGTTGGCAATGGACCGTCTCCCCGGCCTTCACCATCGGAGTACGGTTCGCAGAAGACAACGACGCCGTGAATTAGCAAGGCAGAGGCATCGGGAGAGGGAAATAGAAATGTTCCCACTGGGAGAGGCGCATGCACTGAGGATCAGGGAGATGAACAGGGAGAGGGAGAGGGAAAGGCACAAGAGCAGCAGGTGGAGGCACACCAACAGGAGGAAGCCAAGAGACAGAAACAGCATGAACAACATGAAGAGGTCCATGAGGATGTGGGCAGAGGAAGATGCTTACACAGACGTGCCAAAAGTAGACCGCACGTACCCAGGCTCTTTCGTCAACAGTTTTCCTACGCTCACTTCACTGAGGTGCAGTGTGTCCGAAGGAAAGATGTGGTGACGGAGCTTGTGTCATCTGCAGCAGTCAGACCTTGAGCCTCAAACAAGGATGAGACCGGCTCTCTCAATGGCAGTGAAGGTCACCATCGCCATCAATTTCTATGCCACTGGATCTTTCCAGGGAGGCACAGCAGACATATCGAACATCTCCCAGTTTTCCGCCCATGAGAGCAGTCTGAGCATCCATGCGAGCAACCATTGAGTCAATTGCAACACTAAAACGTTGTGGTGATTCCGCCTGTGCCACAATGCAAGTTGCCACATTGCACATGAGACGCCTCATGAGGTCTGGATCCGAACGGTCTGTCTGGGAGTCCACCATCATCTGCACACTGGCAATGATGGGCTCCATGGTGTGCGCAGAGCTGTCTACAATGCGGGAGGAGGACTCCTCCACATCCCTTACCACTTGCGACAGGTTCTTGAGCAGCCTTGTCATTGCCCCTATCACCGGCGGGCCCATAAGGCGAAATACTCGCTCTTCCAGGTCTGTGAGCTGGCGCAGTTCAGGCTCCCCTCCCCCTCCCGGCCTCCAGTATGCTGCTGCTGCAGCCTGTTATGTGCCATCTTGGCCTGCAAAAGAAAGGAAGCTTGGTGAGTCACAGAGCAGTTATATATGTGGAAGAAATGCACAGACAGCTTAAGCAGCTGTGATTCTAAGCAAAGCATCAAATGAAGCAGCAACTGTGAGTAGGAACATCCTGAGTTAAATGCTGCTTTGCTGAGTCTGCACAGAGGCTGCCCTGTAAGAGTTGTGGGAACAGACAGAGACTCACAGGTTCATAGGTAAGAGTTGGGGGAACACGTACTCCTTTGAACAAACGTGTGAGGTCGCAGAACTTCTTGAGACACTGTGTGGATGTGCGGTCAAGGATGGAGGTTCCTGACACCTCGGCAGCAGCCTCTGCCCAGATAGCTCTGAGAAGCTGTGGAGCGGCCCTCCCAGCTAGAGGGTAAAGGATGCGCCTCCCGTCCTCCACTGTCCCCACCAGTGTCTCCAATTCAGCGTTGGAGAAACGTGTAGCCCTTCTCCTGCCTCTCCCAGCTGTCAAGACGGCCCTCACTAAGCAACTACTCAACTGTGAAGAACAAGAGAATCAGCAGAACAAACCTGCAAGGCAACCCCTTTAAGAAGCCCAATGGCCAGGTGACTCATTATGAGCGAATAAAACTCACCTGCACATTTCCACCACTGCCCCTCCAGTGTCACGCGAAGGCCATTTAGTACTCCAACAATACAGCTCTCCGATTTGGGAAATTATAGACCAGTTAGCCTAACATCTGTGGTTGGGAAAATGTTAGAGTCCATTATTAAAGAAGCAGCAGGACATTTGGAAAAGCACAATTCAGTCAGGCAGAATCAGCATGGATTTATGAAGGGGAAGTCATGTTTGACAAATTTGCTGGAATTCTTTGAGGATGTAACAAACAGGGTGGATAAAGGGGAACCAGTGGATGTGGTTTATTTGGACTTCCAGAAGGCATTTAACAAGGTGCCACATAAAAGGTGACTGCACAAGATAAAAGTTCATGGGGTTGAGGGTAATATATTAGCATGGATAGAGGATTGGCTAACTAACAGAAAACAAAGAATCAGGATAAATGGTTCATTCTCGGGTTGGCAATCAGTAACTAGTGGAGTGCCGTAGGGATCAGTGCTGGGACCCCAACTATTTACAATCTATATTACTGACTTGGATGAAGGGACTGAGTATAATGTAGCCAAATTTGCTGATGATGCAAAGATGGAAGGAAAAGCAATGTGTGAGGAGAACACAACAAATCTGCAAAAGAACATAGACAGGTTAAGTGAGTGGGCAAAACTTTGGCAGATAGAGTATAATGTTGGAAAGTGTGAGGTTATGCACTTTGGCAGAAAAAAATCAAAGAGCATTTATTATTTAAATGGAGAAAAATTGCAAAATGCTGCAGTACAGCAGGACCTGGGGGTACTTGTGCATGAAACACAAAAGGTTACAGCAAGTGATCAGGAAGGCCAATGGAATCTTGGTCTTTATTGCAAAGGAGGTGGAGTATAAAAGCAGGGAAGTTTAGCTATAGTTATACAGGGTATTGGTGAGGCCACACCTGGAATACTGCATGCAGTTTTTGTTATGTCTTGATTAAAGAGTCAGACTAGATACTGCAAGCTCAAAGTAAGGTGTGACCGTAGTCCTTTATTACAGATCTCAGAGTGCTTCTCTAGCCTGTGAGGCCTCCTTATATACAGGTGCTCCCAAGGGATTGGGGGATCCCTTGGGACTCCAGGAGATAAGCCCTCTGATGGTTATACATGGTATTTACAGGTTTACATACAAAACAACACCCTCCCCCCGCAAAGTCAATAGTGTAACTATTTACAATGTGAGTCGATCTGGGGCCTTCCTTTCCCTGGTTGATCGGCTCAGTGCAAATGCTGGTTTAGGTGAGTCGTTTGTTGGGCCCTCGCTGGGCTGCTGCACAGCTGGCCTTGCTGGGCTGCTGGGGGTGGTGAGTCCTGCTGGGCTGCTGCGGGTGATGGGTTCTGCTTCATGGTCAACCGCTGGGTCGGTTGCCACTTGTGTGTGTGTTGGAGGGTCGAAAAAGATGGAGTCTATTGTGGGTTGTTCTGGATAGTCCATGAATCTGAGTTTGGTTTGGTCCAAGTGTTTTCTGCAGGTGAGTCCATTTGCGAGTTTGACCACAAACACCCTACTTCCCTCTTTGGCCAAATCAGTGCCAGGAAGCCACTTGGGACCTTGTCCATAGTTCAACACAGATACAGGATCATTTATCTCAATTTCACGTGACACATTTGCGCAATCATGATAAGTACTCTGTTGAAGCCACCTGCTCTCTACCTGTTCATGTAGATCAGGGTGGACTAACGAGAGCTTTGTCTTAAGTGCCCTTTTCATGAGCAGTTCAGCATGAGGGACCCCAGTGAGCGAGTGGGGTCTTGTGCGGTAACTGAGCAGGACTCAGGATAAGCGAGTCTGCAGTGAGACTTCAGTTACCTTTTTCAAGCTGTGCTTGACTGTTTGAACTGCTCGTTTTGCCTGATCGTTGGACGCTGGTTTGAATGGGACAGATGTGACATGTTTGATCCCGTTGCGGGTCATGAACTCCTTGAACTCAGCACTGGTAAAGCACTTAGGAGGACATCAGGCAGGCCGTGCGTGGCAAACATGGCCCATAGGCTTTCAATGGTGGCAGCGGGCATGCTTGCCGACATTATCACACATTCAATCCATTTGGAGTGCGCATCTACAACCACTAAGAACATTTTTCCCAAGAATGGGCCTGCATAGTCGACATGGACCCTGGACCACGGTTTGGAGGGCCAGGACCATAAACTTAGTGGTGCCTCCCTGGGTGCATTGCTTAACTGTGAACATGTATTACATTTGTGCACGCAGGACTCTAAGTCTACATCGATACTGGGCCACCACAGTTGGGATCTGGCTATCACTTTCATCATTACAATGCCTGTGTGGGTGCTGTGGAGATCACTAATGAAGGTGTCCCTGCCCTTTTTTGGCACCACTACCCAATTACCCCATAGGAGGCAGTCTGCCTGTATAGACAATTCATCTCTGCGCCGCTGGTACAGCTTTATTTCTTCCTGCATCTCTAACGGGACACTAGACCAACTCCCGTGGAGCACACAGTTTTTTACTGGGGACAGTAAGAGGTCCTGGCTCGTTCAGGTTCTAATCTGTCAGGCAGTAACAGGTGATTGTTCACTCTCGAATGCTTCCATTACCATAACTAAATCTGCAGGCTGTGCCATCTCCACCCCTGTGCTGGGCAATGGAAGCGTACTGAGAGCATCAGCACAGTTTTCTGTGCCTGGCCTGTGGCGGATGGTGTAGTTGTATGCGGACAACGTGAGCGCCCATCTCTGGATGCGGGCCGATGCATTCGTATTTATCCCCTTGCTTTCAGAAAAGAGGGATATAAGCGGCTTATGGTCGGTTTCCAATTCAAATCTGAGCCCGAACAGATATTGATGCATTTTCTTTACCCCGTAAACACATGCTTGCACTTCTTTTTCCATCATATTGTAGACCCTCTCAACCTTAGATAGACTTCTGGATGCATAAGCACCTAGTTGCAATTTCCCAAATTCATTAGCTTGTTGCAATACCCACCCAACCCCGTATGACGACGCATCACATGCTAGTACCAAACGCGTACATGGATTGTACAACACAAGCAATTTGTTTGAACATAACAGCTTCCTAGCTTTCTCAAAGGCATTTTCTTGGCTTTTACCCCATACCCATTCATCTCCTCTATGCAGTAAAGAGTGCAGGGGTTCTAACAATGTGCTAAGACCCGGTAAGAAGTCCTTTATTACAGATCTCAGAGTGCCTCTCCAGCCTGTGAGGCCTCCTTATATACAGGTGCTCCAAGGGATTGTGGGATTCCGTGGGACTCCAGGGGCTAAGCCCTCTGGTGGTTAGACATGATATTTACAGATTTACATACATAACAGTTTTGGTTTCCATATTTATGAAAAGATATATTTGCTTTGGAGGCAGTTCAGAGAAGGTTCACTAGGTTGATTCCAGAGATGAGGGGGTTGACTTATGAGGAAAGGTTAAGTAGGTTGGGCCTCTACTCATTGGAATTCAGAAGAATGTGAGGTGACCTTATCGAAACGTATAAGATTATGAGGGGGCTTGACAAGGTGGATGCAGAGAGAATGTTTCCACTGATAGGGGAGACTAGAACTAGAGGGCATAATCTTAGAATAAGGGGCTGCCCATTTAAAATTGAGATGAGAAGGAATTTCTTCTCTCAGAGGGTTGTAAATCTGTGGAATTTTCTGCCTCAGAGAGCTGTGGAAGCTGGGACATTGAATAAATTTAAGACAGAGATAGACAGTTTCTTAACCGATAAGGGAATAAGGGGTTATGGGGAGCGGGCAGGGAAGTGGAGCTGAGTCCATGATCGGATCAGCCATGATCGTATTAAATGGTGGAGCAGGCTCGAGGAGCCATATGGCCTACTCCTGCTCCTATTTCTTATGTTCTTATGAATTTACAAACTTCCTCCCGCCCATCTCAGCCAGCGCTATGTTTTCACTTAATTCAAATTATGCGCCCCAAACCCAACGCGGGGCAATTTCGGCCCCAAGATGTGGTAAAACCATCACCGTTTGAACTACAAGAAGATGCATGTTGCCATAAATTTAATTTAAATATTCTTGAACATCTACTATTCAACACTGGAAGGATTTGAGCAACCCCTTTGACTGCCTGACACATTGTAAATGCATGGCCGATTCCATTCCCTGAAATTCTAGAGCTAAGCAATTATTTTTTATTGGTTTTAATGGTAGCTATAACATCAGCGCACTGTAAAATAGCTGCAAATAGAGATTTCCTGTTAAGCCAAACGATCATATTTTTTGTATGACAGAACCAGTTTTCAGAAAATGTAATCATTGTAGCATTTTCATTCATGTAAACATTTTGATGTTATAATAACTAGATTGATGATTCAAATATGAATTAAAAAATAAGGAAATGCACTTCTACAAGTTATTGATTTATGCTAAATGGAAATTATAGAAATAAATATTGTATGAATGAGCAAACCCCATTCGGCCTTCAGCTTCAGCTTCCACCAGATCCTAGAATATAATTTACTCTGTCATGTGCTCTACTTCACCAGTTTCAATCTACTGAGAGAAAGCTCAACATCATGTTCCCTGATTCTCAAAAAGTAATGAAAGAGAATTCCAAAATATTTATCCATTCTCGTATTCCCACTGTTCAAACCTTATATAAATGTAGGGAACAGAAATGTCGAGGAATGTCCCTGGTGGATGCAGCTATTTCAACAGTGAGGGCACCATCTGGATGACAGCAGTTGTTAGGATATCCGCTTCAAGGGTTTATATAAGAATTGCATTCCTCGGTCAGAACTAATGAAAATGTTTTTACAAATCCTTTCCATGTTTTCAGTTACAAAGAAAATCTGCGCTCAGCAGCGTTTGGGTCGATGTAGAGGTCAGCACCCCAGTGACTGCTGCCACAGTCAGTGTGCTGTTGGATGCACTGGACCGAGAGAATATGATTGGTAGGAAAGTTCACTGATTTATCTACATTAATTAACAGAGTGTAATAAAGTGTGTTTTCTTACCTCCCTCTCTCCCTCCTGAGAAGACTTGAGCATGTCATGGTGTATCAATGAACGAGCTAATTGCTACTGCCAATCATGGCCTTGTTTATTATCTGTATCATTGTGGAATTTAAAAGATATGTTCTGATATTGACTGGTTGGGCCGATTGGCCTGTTTCTGTGCCGTATATCCTATGTGGTGCTAGTGAATCCAACTTCTGTCCAACTATGAAAATGTAATATTCTTTGCTGCTGTTGTGAAAAAAGAAAATGTAAACCTGGATATTTCACAATGTATGTCTGTTATACATTAGAATGTTGGGTAGGTCACAACATCCTGTCTCAAAATGCATTGAAAACTCCTACATCAGGATTGGTCAATGCGAAAACCCATTTTAAAAGTGTTAACTTTTATCTGCAGTATCAGTTACATCTGTAAATAGCGCTAAGCTGGCAACAACAAACAGTGACAAAAGGCCTGTCATGTAGCCTTGGGTATTCCTATGCTGCCAGCAGTGCTGACTGCCATGCACCTTGCTCTCTACTGGTTCCATGGAACCCTGGCTCCTGGTGTGGCTTTTGACTGGTGCTACCTACTGGCCGTTGTCCCAGAAATACCTGGTGCACCCATCTGCTCATTAAAGTCCCGGCAGAGAGCGTTCGAAGATCAGGCCCTCAAATCTGGCATCAAGCTTATGGTCTACAGGGCTGTAGTGATACCCGCCCTCCTCTATGGCCCATATACAGTAGACACCTTAAATCGCTGGAGAAATACCATCAACGATGTCACCACAAGATCCTGCAAATCCCCTGGGAGGACAGACGCACCAACGTTAGTATCCTTGATCAGGCCAACATCCCGAGCATCGAAGCACTGACCACACTCGACTAGCTTCGTTGAGCGGGCCACATTGTTTGCATGCCTAACACAAGACTCCCAAAGCAAGTGCTCTACTCGGAACTCCTACACGGCAAACAAGCCCCAGGTGGGCGGAGGAAACGTTTCAAGGACACCCTCAAAGCCTCCTTGATAAAATGCAACATCCCCACCGACACCTGGGAATCCCTGGCCAAAAACTGCCCTAATGGAGGAAGAGCATCCGGGAGAGCTCTGAGCACCTCGAGTCTCATCGCCGAGAGCACGCAGAAAGCAAGCGCAGGCAGCGGAAAGAGCGTGCGGCAAACCAGACTCCCCACCCACCCTTTCCTTCAACGACTGTCTGTCCCACCTGTGACAGAGACTGTAATTCCTGTATTGGACTGTTCAATCACCTGAGAACTCGCTTTTGGACTGGAAGCAAGTCTTCCTCGATTCCGAGGGACTGCCTATGATGATACAAGTCCCCAGCATCTGGTGCTTCCGCCTTGACCTCTGGCCTGCGCCTTCTGGCCATGGCCCCAGCCCATAGATGCTAATCTCTTTAATCTCCTTCTCCTCCCTTCTCCCCCTCCCTCTCCTTCTCTCCTCTCTCTCTGCTTCAGTTTACTCCCTGTCCTCCCTCCTTTTCTTCCTATTCTGTAGCTTTCTGCGGCTATCTTGCACTTCCCATCCGAAGTTCCTTCTTTCTTTTCTTTCTTTGCTAGCCATGGCCCCAGTCTTGGAGCCAACCCCTCCCACTTGCCACATCGGACTTTACTCCCGGTGTGCCTGGCTCACACCTGGCTCTGATCGCTCTTTCCCCATGCTACTCTCTTTTCCCTGAATCCCTCCCTCTCCTTTTCTCCTCACTGTTTCTCTGCATACATGCACACATTTTATCTCTCCATCTCTCTCTCTCTCTCTTTCTCTTCCCCCTCCCTACATTTTCGCCTCCCTCTTTCTTTTCTTGCATCCCTTCTTCCACTCCATCACCCCAACTCCACTTTTTACTGGACTTAATGTACTGATGTCATTGGTTGCAGCACCGCGATCACTTCCTCTGGGATCCAGCCTCACTACAGCATCCTCCAGCAGTGATCGATTCTCTTGCTCCCCCAGGTCCCTAACTCTCTCTCAGCCTTTGGTGTACTCTACCTCTCCCTAATTTCTAGCCCTGGTCTTCCTGTGCCCCCACCTCTAATTCTGCTCCTTCCAGTCTATCGCTAACCAGACTCAACCTTGCCTTTTAATTTATTTGTTCCTGGGATTTTGCTGCCGCATTTATTGCCCATCCCTAATTGCACTTAAGAAGGTGATGGTGAGCTTCTTGAAACGTTGCAGTCCGTGTGGTGAAGGTACTCCCACAATAATGTCAGGGAGGGAGTTCCAGGGTTTAAACCCAGTGACAATGAAGGAATGGCGTGGGTGTGGTCCCATGTGCCTGCTGCCCTTGTCCTTCGAGGTGTTAGAGGTCGTGGGTTTCGGGGTGCTTTCCAAGAAGCCTTGGAGAGTTACTGCAGTGCATCTTGTAAATGGTACACACTGCAGACACAGAGCCCCAGTAAATGTTTAAGATGGTGGATGAAGTGCCAATCAAGAAGGCTGCTTTGTCCTGGATGGTATCCAGCTTCTTGAGTGTTATTGGAGCTGCACTCATCCAGGTAAGTGGAGAATATTCCACTCCTCCTCACTTGTGCTTTGTAGATGGCGGGAAGGCTCTGGGGAATCAGGAGGTGAGTCACTCACCACAGAATACACATCCTCTGACCTGATCTTGTAGCATAGTATTTATGTGGCTGGTCCAGTTAAGCTGGTGAATGGTGACCCCCCCAGGAAGTTGATGGGAGATTTGGCGATGGTTATGCAATTGAACGTCAAGGAGCGGTGGTTAGACTCTCTCTTGTTGGAGATAGTCAATACTTGGCTCTTGTAACGTGCAAATATTACTTGCCACTTATTAGCCCAAGCATGAATGTTGTCCAGATCTTATTGCATGCAGGCATGAACTGTTCCATTACCTGAGAGTTATGAAGGGAATTGATCACTGTGCAGTCATCAGTGAACTTTTCCACTTCTGACCTTGTGATGGAGGGAAGGTCATTGTTGAAGCAGCTGAAAACGATTGGGCCTGGAACACTGCCCTGAGAAACTCCTGCAGCGAAGTCATGCGGCTGAGATGATTGGCCTCCAACAATCACAAGCAGTTTTGTTTGTGCTCAGTATGACGCCAGCCAGTGGAGAGTTTTCCCCCTGATTCCCATTGACTTCAGTTTTACTAGGGCTCCTTGATGTCACACTTGGTCAAATGCTGCCTGATGTTGACGACACAAATCATTACAAATGGGTATGATTTGGTGGCCATTACAGAAACGTGGTTGCAGGGTGGCCAAGACTGGGAATTAAACATACAGGGGTATCAGACAATTCGGTAAGATAGACAAGAAGGGAAAGGGGGTGGGGTAGCTCTGTTAATAAAGGATAATATCAGGGCAGTTGTGAGAGATGATATTGGCTCTAATGAACAAAATGTTGAATCATTGTGGGTGGAGATTAGAGATAGTAAGGGGAAAAAGTCACTGGTGGGCATAGTTTATAGGCCCCCAAATAATAACTTCACGGTCGGGCGGACAATAATCAAGGGAATAATGGAGGCATGTGAAAAAGGAACGACAGTAATCATGGGGGATTTTAACCTACATATCAATTGGTCAAATCAAATCGCACGAGGTAGCCTTGAGGAGGAATTCATAGAATGCATACGGGAGTATTTCTTAGAACAGTGTGTTACAGAACCTACAAGGGAGCAAGCTATCTTAGATCTGGTCCTGTGTAATGAGACAGGAATAATAAACGATCCCCTAGTAAAGGATCCTCTCAGAATGAGTGATCACAGTACGGTTGAATTTATAATACAGTTTGAGGGTGAGGAAGTACTATCTCAAATGAGCGTATTATGCTTAAACAAAGGGGACTACAGTGGGATGAGGGCAGAGTTGGCTAAAGTAGACTGGAAACACAGACTAAACGGTGGCACAATTGAGGAACAGTGAGGGACTTTTAAGGAGCTCTTTCATAGTGCTCAACAAAAATATATTCCAGTGAAAATGAAGGGCGGTAAGAGAAGGGATAACCAGCCGTGGATAACCAAGGAAATAAAGGAGAGTATCAAATTAAAAACCAATGCGTATAAGGTGGCCAAGTTTAGTGGGAAACTAGAAGATTGGGAAAATTTTAAACGACAGCTAAGAATGACTAAGAAAGCAATAAAGAAAGGAAAGATAGATTACGAAAGTAAACTTGCGCAAAACATAATAACAGATAGTAAAAGCTTTTACCGATATATAAAATGGAAGAGAGTGACTAAAGTAAATGTTGGTCCCTTAGAAGATGAGAAGGGGGATTTAATAATGGGAAATGTGGAAATAGCTGAGACCTAAACAATTATTTTGCTTCGGTCTTCACAGTGGAAGACACAAAAACCATGCCAAAAATTGCTGGTCACGGGAATGTGGGAAGGGAGGACCTTGAGACAATCACTGTCACTAGGGGCGTAGTGTTGGACAGGCTAATGGGACTCAAGGTAGACAAGTCCCCTGGTCTTGATGAAATGCATCCCAGGGTATTAAAAGAGATGGCGGAAGTTATAGCAGATGCATTCGTTATAATCTACCAAAATTCTCTGGACTCTGGGGAGGTACCAGCAGATTGGAAAGCAGCTAATGTTTAAAAAAGGGGGCAGACAAAAGGCAGGTAACTATAGGCCGGTTAGTTTAACATCTGTAGTGGGGAAAATGCTTGAAGCTATCATTAAGGAAGAAATAGCGGGACATCTAGATAGGAATAGTGCAATCAAGCAGATGCAGCATGGATTCATGAAGGGGAAATCATGTTTAACTAATTTACTGGAATTCTTTGAGGATATAACGAGCATGGTGGATAGAGGTCTACCGATGGATGTGGTGTATTTAGATTTCCAAAAGGCATTCGATAAGGTGCCACACAAAAGGTTACTGCAGAAGATAAAGGTATGTGGAGTCAGAGGAAATGTATTAGCATGGATCGAGAATTGGCTGGCTAACAGAAAGCAGAGAGTCGGGACAAATGGGTCCTTTTCGGGTTGGAAATCGGTGGTTAGTGGTGTGCCACAGGGATCGGTGCTGGGACCACAACTGTTTACAATATACATAGATGACCTGGAAGACGGGACAGAGTGTAGTGTAACAAAATTTGCAGATGACACAAAGATTAGTGGGAAAGCGGGTTGTGTCGAGGACACAGAGAGGCTGCAAAGAGATTTTGATAGGTTAAGCGAATGGGCTAAGGTTTGGCAGATGGAATACAATGTCGGAAAATGTGCGGTCATCCACCTTGGGAAAAAAAACAGTAAAAGGGAATATTATTTGAATGGGGAGAAATTACAACATGCTGCGGTGCAGAGGGACGTGGGGGTCCTTGTGCATGAATCCCAAAAAGTTAGTTTGCAGGTGCTGCAGGTAATCAGGAAGGCGAATGGAATGTTGGCCTTCATTGCAAGAGGGATGGAGTACAAAAGCAGGGAGGTCCTGCTGCAACTGTACAGAGTATTGGTGAGGCCACACCTGGAGTACTGCGTGCAGTTATGGTCACCTTACTGAAGGAAGGATATACTAGCTTTGGAGGGGGTACAGAAACGATTCACTAGGCTGATTCTGGAGATGAGAGGGTTACCTTATGATGATAGATTGGGTCTTTACTCGTTGGAGTTCAGAAGGATGAGGGGTGATCTTATAGAAACATTTAAAATAATGAAAGGGATAGACAAGATAGAGGCAGAGAGGTTGTTTCCACTGGTCAGGGAGACTAGAACTAGGGGGCACAGCCTCAAAATACGGGGGAGACAATTTAAAACCGAGTTGAGAAGGAATTTCTTCTCCCAGAGGGTTGTGAATGTGTGGGATTCTCTGCCCAAGGAAGCAGTTGAGGCTAGCTCATTGAATGTATTCAAATCATAGATAGATAGATTTTTAACCAATAAGGAAATTAAGGGTTATGGGGAGCGGGCGGGTAAGTGGAGCTGAGTCCACGGCCAGATCAGCCATGATCTTGTTGAATGGCGGAGCAGGCTCAAGGGGCTAGATGGCCTACTCCTGTTCCTAATTCTTATGTTCTTATGTTCTTATGTCAAGGAGCCATTCTCACTTCACGTCAGGAATTCGGCTCTTTTTTCCAATGTTTGGACCAAGGCTGTAATGAGGTCTGAAGCCAAGTGATCCTGGCAAAACCGAAACTGAGCATCGATGAGCAGGTTATTGATGAGTAAATGCCACTTGATAGCACTGTCTACAACACCTTCCATCACTTTGCTAATGATTGAGAGTAGATTGATGGGGCCGTTATTGGACCGGTTCATTTTGTGGACAGGATATACCTGAGCAATTTGACACATTGTTGAGTAGTTGCCAGTGTCGTAGCTGTACTGGAACAGCTTGGATAAAGGCACGGCTAGTTCTAAAGCGTAAGCCTTCAGCACGACAGCCCCCTCCAACCACCCCCTAACCCCATGCTACCCAACCACCGGCCTCCAGCATTACAGTTCCCTCTTGAGCCTTTTTTGTTTGGCCGATAAACGTGACAATGGGTTGCCCCAAGGTCACCAAACAAGAATCATCACAACAAGTGCCCCTTTTAGAGCATCAGTAAAATAGGAAAGAAATATATGGTCCAATCAAAGTAGCAAAAGCCAAAATAAGCAACAAGAGTATAAATCAAGAAATAATGGAGACTTGTAAGAAAGGTACGGCAATAATCATGGGTGATTTTAATCTTCATATTGATTGGACAAATCAAATTGGCCAAGGATGCCTTCAGGAAGAGTTTATAGAGTGTATCCGGAGTGGTTTCCTTGAACATACATTGTGGAATCAACCAGGGAGCAGGCTATTTTCGTTCTGGCCCACAGATGGTGAGGAGAACCGCCGTGTGCTTAGCCGCGTTAGTGTCTCCTTCCAGCTCTTTGGCCACGAAGTACTGGTCGAGACGCTCGACGAAGGCTTCCCAATCATCACCCTCTACGACTCTCTCTAATATTCCAATGGCAGTCATGTTTGCGTGAAGGTTTGTATTCTGTTACTCGTCATCATCAAGCCAATCAATGTCGATTCAAGTGCTACGTGTGCAGAGGCTGCGGAACGATGGGGCACCTCCAGCGAATGTGCAAACGTGCTGAGGAAGATCGATCCGGCGCGGATCACGCAGCACAGGCAACTCAACCCAAGGAGTACATACCTTCACCACCAAGAGCCCGCCTATAATGCTGAAAGTCAAATTAAATGGAGCTCCAGTATCATGGAGTTGGACACGGGTGCGAGTCAGTCAATCATGAGCCAGGAGACTTTCGAGAAACTGTGGGGCAATAAAGCACAAAGGCCCAAACTGAGCCCGATTAATGCAAAGCTGCATACCTACACCAAAGAGCTCATACCAATCATTGGAAGTGCGGCTGTGAAGGTATCGTATGATGAAGCTGTGCATGACCTATCATTGTAGATTGTTCCAGGCAATGGCCCAACGCTGTTCAGCAGAAGCTGGCTGGAAAAGATTAGATGGAATTGGAATGACATCAAAGCACTATCTTCAGTGGATGACGCCTCGTGTGCTCAAGTGCTGAGCAAGTTTCCCTCGCTATTCGAACCAGGCATCGGCAATTTCACAGACGCCAAGATACAGATCCATCTAGGCCCCGATGCACGGCCCGTCCATCACAAGGCTCGGGCGGTTCCGTACATGATGAGGGAGAAAGTCGAGATCGAACTGGGCAGACTCCAACGCAAAGGAATCATGTCGCCAGTCAAGTTCAATGAGTGGGCCAGTCCAATTGTTGCGGTGTTGAAAAGCGCTGGCACAGTCAGAATCTGCGGAGACTACAAGGTAACGATTAATCGAGTTTCACTACAGGACCAGTACACGCTGCCCAAGGCGGATGACCTATTCGCAACGTTAGTGGGGGGGATGTCGTTCACCAAGTTGGACTGACGTGCATCAACACACACAAAGGACTGTTTATATTCTACAGGTGCCCTTTCGGGATTTGCTCGGCTGCAGCCATTTTCCAGAGAAACATGGAGATTTTGCTGAAATCTGTTCCGCGCACCGTTTTGTTTCAAGACGACATTCTGATCATGGGTCGTGACACCATCGAACATCAACACAACCTGGAAGAGGTTCTAAGTCACCTCTGAGTGGGACTCAGGCTGAAACGATCCAAGTGTGTCTTCCTGGCGCCAGAAGTCAAATCTTTGGGGCGAAAGATTGCAGCAGACGGCATCAGGCCCACGGACTCAAAGACAGAGGCCATCAAGAATGCACCCAGACCATAGAATGTGACAGAGCTGCGTTCGTTCCTGGGACTCCTCAACTATTTCAGTAACTTTCTACCTGTGTTGAGTACGTTGTTAGAGCCTTTGCACATGTTGTTACGTAAGGGTGACGACTGGGTTTGGGGAAAATCTCAAGACACAGCCTTTGAGAAGGCCAGGAACCTGTTACGTTCAAATAAGTTATTTGTACACTATGACCCAGATAAACATTTAGTGCTAGCTTGTGACGCCTCATTGTATGGGATCGGCTGTGTGTTACAGCAAGCCAATGTATCAGGCAACCTCCAACCAGTTGCATACGTGTCTAGAAGTCTGTCTAAAGCTGAGAGAGCTTATAGTATGGTCGAAAAAGAGGCGTTAGCATGTGTATATGAGGTTAAGAAAATGCACAAATACCTATTTGGACCAGTTTGAGCTTGAAACTGACCACAATCCGCTCATTTCACTGTTTTCAGAGAGCAAAGGTATAAATACGAACACTTCGTCCCGCATCCAAAGATGGGCACGAACATTATCCGCTTATGACCATCCGCCACAGACCAGGCACTGAAAACTGTGCCGATGCGCTCAGCCGCCTACCATTACCCACCACTTTGAAATGGCGCAGCCTGCAGACTTGCTACTGGTCATGGACACTTTCAAGAGCAAGGGGTCACCCGTCACAGCTCGCCAGATCAGGGCCTGGACCAGCCAGGTTCCTGTGCTATCATTAGTAAAGAGTTGCGTCCTAAATGGAAACTGATCGGCCGTTCCCGGGGAAATGCAAGATGAAATTAAGTCGTTTCACTGACGCAAAGATGAAATGTCCATCCAGTCAGATTGTCTCTTATGGGGTAATTACGTGGTTTTGCCAAAAAAAAACAGGGAAACGTTTATACGCGACCTACACAGCAGCCATCCAGGCATTGTCATGATGAAGGCAATTGCCAGATCGCATGTTTGGTGGCCCGGCATTGACTCGGACTTGGAGTCACGCGTGCATCAGTGCAACACTTGCTCGCAACTGAGCAATGCACCAAGGGAGGCCCCACTGAGTCTGTGGCCATGCCCCTCCAAACCGTGGTCCAGGATCCACATAGATTTTGCCGGCTCCTTTCTAGGAAAGATGTTTTTCGTAGTTGTGGACACTTACTCCAAATGGATTGAATGCGTAATCATGTCATCCAGCATGTCCACAGCCACCATTGAAAGCCTCCGGGCCATGTTCGCCACCCATGGCTTGCCCAACGTCCTTGTCAGCGACAATGGACTGTGTTTCACCAGCTCGGAATTCAACGAGTTTATGACCCGCAAGCATGTCAGGTCGGCTCCCTTTAAGCCCGCGTCTAACGGTCAAGCGGAGCGGGCAGTCCAAACAATCAAGCAGAGCATGAAACGTGTGACGGACAGCTCCCTGCAGACCCACTTGTCTCGCATTCTGCTCAGTTACCGGACGCGACCCCACTTGCTCACAGGGTTCCCCCAGCAGAATTGTTAATGAAGAGAACCCTCAAAACCAGGCTCTCCCTAGTCCACCCGGATCTTAATGATCACGTGGAAACCCAGCGACGCCAGCAGAACATGTACCACGATCGCGCGGCTGTTTCACGTGACATTGATGTTAACGACCCTGTGTTTGTCCTAAATGGTCCCAAGTGGGTTGCCGGCACTGTTTTGGCCAAGGAAAGGACTTGGGTGTTTATAATCAAACTGTTAAATGGCCAAACATGCAGAAAGCATTTAGATTCGACCAAATTGCGATTTACTGACCACCAGGTAAGACTTGAAGAGGACATCACCATCGACGATCCACCAACACACACCCAACCAGCAATTGATCTCGCTGTCAATCACGAGGATGAACCCACCGTTCCTGACAGTCCGGCCAGACCAGCCGTGGTGCAGTGCAGCAATGGTCCGGCCAACTCACACATGCCAGGGGTTGAACTTAGACGATCAACCAGGGAGCGAAGGGCTCATGATCGCCTCAACTTGTAAATAACTTGTACCAAAGATTTTGGGGGCGGGGGGGAGTGATGTTATGTATGTAACTAGGTAATACTTGTTACCAGATGGCGCGACTGTTGGAGTCCTAATGGTCACTTGCACACACGTGCAGGGCCAGTATAAAAGGTTGGCTGCCATGTTGTTTAGGCACACTGGAGTTGTAATAAAGAAGACTAAGGTCAAACTAAGTTTAGCTCACAGTACTCAGCCTCGTGGAGTTCTTCTATACACAACAAGGGCAACTAATGTTATTTTTTAAAAAGAAGCCTGGGTGCCACAATAGATTCCATAATGCCTGCTCTCTTTCTCCAGAGACCTGAACTTCAAAATTTGTTCCATTTGCTGGCTGTAAGGGTCGAATGTGAAATGAGTTTATCAGTCTGGGTTTGATTTCTAATGACTCCCTGTAATGTGTACAGAATTTAAGCCTTTTCATGATACAGGTATTACACTGATCGTAATGATAAAATGAAATGTTACTTTCAGTACCAAACATATTGAGCAGAATTACATTTTAAAAAAGCAACCATATTAAATCTACTGAATATTATTTCTTTCTCAGGCATGCCGGAAATTCAGTGATGGAAGCTCGTGTAAAGAGTCCTGTCCTCATTTGGAAGTCTACAGTACAGTTAACTATCAAATGGAACAAAATCCAGATGGAAAATACAGTTTTGGAGCAACCTGTGTAAAGAAGTGTTCACGCATGGTCTATAAGTTCTTGAAATATTCATTTTATCTTCCTTATAGATATTTTTGTACATGTGAGAATGCAGACTGACTATAGACTCCTACTGAATATCTGCTGCCCACCAATTAACCAGCTAATGGTTTGCTTTGTGTGTGTGTGTGTGTGTTTGGGGGGGAAGGGGGTAGGTGGGGGTGGGCGGGGGCGGATAACACAGCCCGCTACTTGTCTTTAATCTATAATGGAGGCTTGTAAAAAAGGAACGGCAGAATCATGGGCGATTTTAACCTTCATATTGATTGGACAAATCAAAGTGGCCAGGGTAGCCTTGAGCAAGAGTTCATAGAGTGTATCCGGGATAGTTTCCTTGAACAGTATGTTGCGGAACCAACCAGGGAGCAGGCTATCTTAGATCTGGTCCTGTGTAATGAGACAGGATTAATAAACAATCTCCTAGTAAAGGATCCTCTGGGAATGAGTGACCATAACATGGTTGAATTTCAAATTCACTTGGAGGGTGAGAAAGTTGGATCTCAAACCAGAGTCCGAAGCTTAACTAAAGGAGACTACAAAGGTATGAAAGCAGAGTTGGCTAAATAACTAAATGGGCTGGGAAATAGATTAAAGTGTAGGATAGTTGATGAGCAGTGGTGGACATTTAAGGAGATATTTTATAACTCTCAACAAAAGTGTATTCCAATGAAAGGGAAACATAGAAACATAGAAACATAGAAAATAGGTGCAGAGGTAGGCCATTTGGCCCTTCGAGCCTGCACCACCATTTAATAAGATCATGGCTGATCATTCCTTCAGTACCCCTTTCCTGCTTTCTCTCCATACCCCTTGATCTCCTTAACCATAAGGGCCATATCTAACTCCCTCTTGAATATATCCAATGAACTAGCATCAACAACTCTCTGCGGCAGAGAATTCCACAGGTTAACAACTCTCTGAGTGAAGAAGTTTCTCCTCATCTCAGTCCTAAATGGCCTACCACTTATCCTAAGACTATGTCCCTTGGTTCTGGACTTTCCCAACAGAGAAGAGATAATCATCCGTGGCTAACTAAGGAAATAAAGGATGCTATCAAATTGAAAACAACGGCATACAAAGTGGCCAAAACTAGTGGGAGGCCAGAAGATTTGGAAAATGTTAAAGCCAACAACGAACGACAAAAAATAAAAGCAAAGGGAAGATAGATTATGAAAGTAAACTAGCACGAACTATAAAAACAATAGTAAGAATTTCTACAGGTATATAAAAAGGAAAATAGTGGCTAAAGTAAATGTTGGTCCCTTTGAGGATGAGACAGAGCAATTAATAATGGGGAACAGAGAAATAGCAGAGACTTTGAACAAATTCCTTGGATTCTGGGGAGATCCCAGCGGATTAGAAAACTGCAAATGTAACACCCCTGTTTAAAAAAGGAGGCAGACAGAAAGCAGGAAACTACAGACTAGTTAGCCTAACATCTGTAGTTGGTAAAATGCTGGAGTCTATTATTAAGGAAGTAATAGCAGGACATTTGGAAAAGCATAGTTCAATCAAGCAGAGTGGGTAATATATTCGCATGGATAGTGGATTGGCTAACTAACAGAAAACAGAGAGTTGGGATAAATGGGTCATTTTCCGGTTGGCAAACAGCAACTAGTGGGGTGCTGCAGGGATCGGTGCTGGGGCCTCAACTATTTACAATCTACATTAATGACTTGGAGGAAGGGACTGAGTGTAATGTAGCCAAGTTTGTTGATGATACAAAGATGGGTGGGAATGCAAATTGTGAGGAGGACACAAAAAATCTGCAAAGGAATATAGACAGGTTAAGTGAGTGGGCAAAAAGTTGGCAGATGGAATAGAATGTGGGAAAATGTGAAGTTATCCACTTTGGCAGAAAGAATAGAAAAGCAAATTATTTTTTAAATGGAGAAAAATTGCAAAGTGCTGCAGTACAGAGGGACCTTGGTGTCCTTGTGTATGAAACACAGAAAGTTAGTGTTATATATGTGGACCTGTATTTACTCTGTACAGCCACCAGAGGGCTCAACCCCTGGAGTCCCAAGGTATCGGATAATCCCTTGGGAGCACAGGTATATAAGGAAGCTTCACAGGTTGCAGAGGCAATCTGGACACCTGCAATAAAAGACTACGGTCACACTTTACTTTGAGCTCACAGTGTTCAGTCTGACTCTTTCTCCATTTACAACAACTGGCGACGAGATACAGATAGCGAACCCAAAGATGCAGAAAACAGTGGACGTCCTGGAGAAATTCTCGGAGGGAGATGATTGGGAAACTTTTGTGTAGCGACTCAACCAATATTTCATGGCCAATGAGCTAGATGGGGAAGAGAGCACTGCCAAACAAAGGGCGATCCTCCTCACCGTCTGTGGGGCACCAACGTATGGCCTCATGAAGAATCGTCTCACTCCAGCAAAACCCTCGGAGAAATCGTATGATGATTTGTGCACACTGGTCCGAGAGCATTTGAACCTGAAGGAAAGCGTTCTGATGGCAAGGTCTGAAGGTCTGAAGGTCAGGAAGTGGTGAATTATGTCGCCGAGCTAAGGCGCCTTGCAAGACATTTAGAATTTGAAGGACATTTGGAGCACATGCTCAGAGACTTTTTCGTACTTGGCATTGGCCACGAAACCATACTTCACAAACTTTTGACTATAGAGACCCCAATCTTGAGTAAGGCCATAGCGATAGCCCAGGCGTTAATTGCCACCAGTGACAATATGAAGCAAATCTCTCAGCACACAAGTGCTGCTGCAAGTACTGTGAACAAAATGATGTTGTTTTCGAATTGTAACATACAAGGCAGGTCACACATACCTGCAGCTGCAAGTCCACAGATGACTCAGAGTCCACCATCAAGGGTGATGAATGCAAGGCAATTAACACCTTGTTGGCGCTGCGGGGGTGATTATCGTTTCCATTCATGACAATTCAAAGAGTACGTTTGCAAGGGCTGTGGAACAATGGGACAACTCCAATGAGCGAGCAGGCAAGCTGCAAAGCATGTTAAACCTGCAAACCACCATGGTGCAGAGGAGGACAGATCCATGGAGGACCACGACGAACCAGAACCTCAGATAGAGGAGGCAGAGGTACATGGGTGCACACATTCACCACGAATTGTCCCCCGATAATGCTGAATGTTGAACTAAATGGACTCCTGGTGTCAATGGAGCTGGACACGAGCATGAGCCAGTCCACCGTGGGCAAAAAGACTTTCGAAAGGTTGTGGTGCAACAAGGCCTCAAGGCCAGTCTTAACTCCAGTTCGCATGAAACTAAGAACTTACACGAAAGAACTGATTCCTGTCATTGGCAGTGCTACCGTAAAGGTCTCCTACGAGGAGCGCTGCACAAGCTACCACTCTGGATGGTACCGGGCGATGGTCCCACGCTGCTCAGCAGGAGCTGGCTGGGAAAGATACGCTGGAACTGGGACGACGTCCGAGCGCTATCGCCTGCTGACGACACTTCGTGTGCCCAGGTCTTAAATAAATTTCCTTCGCTGTTCGAACTAGGCATCGGGAAATTCCAAGGAGCAAAAGTGCAGATCCACCTAATTCCGGGGGCACGATCCATCCTTCACAAGGCGAGAGCAGTACCATACATGATGAGAGAAAGGGTAGAGATCGAGCTAGACCAGCTGCAAAGAGAGGGCATCATTTCACCGATCGAGTTCGGCGAGTGGGGCAGTCCTATCATCCCAGTCCTCAAGGGAGACGGCACCGTCAGAATCTGTGGCGATTACAAAGTAACTATCAATCATTTCTACCTGCAGGACCAATACCCACTACGAAAGGTCGATGACCTCATTGCAACGCTGGCGGGAGGAAAGACATTCACGAAGCTGGATCTGACTTCAGCCAACATGACACAGGAACTGGAGGAATCATCGAAGGCCCTCACCTGCATCAACACGTACAAAGATCTTTTTGTTTATAACAGATGCCCGTTTGGAATCCGATCAGCGGCGGTGATATTCCAGCGAAACATGGAAAGATTACTGAAGTTGGTCCAGCACACCGTGGTCTTCCAGGACGACACCTTGGTCACAGGTCGGAACACAGTCGAGCACCTGCAGAACCTGGAGGAGATTCTTAGTCGACTCAACCGGGTGGGACTCAGGTTAAAACGTTCGAAGTGCGTTTTCCTGGCGCCTGAAATGGAGTTCTTGGGAAGGAGGATTGCGGCGGACGGCAGCAGGCCCGCCAACGTGAAGACGGAGGCTATCGAGAATGCAATGAAGTCACAGAACGGAGCTGCAGTCGTTTCTGGAACTCCTGAACTACTTTGGTAATTTCTTACCGGGTCTCAGCACACTGCTAGAATGACTACATGTCTTACTACGAAAAGGGGGCGAATGGGTTTGGGGCAAAATCCAAGAAAATGCCTTTGTAAAAGCGAGAAAGTTGTTATGCTCAAACAAATTGCTTGTGTTGTATGATCCATGTAAGCGTTTGGTACGAGCATGTGATGCGTCGTCATATGACGTCGGGTGTGTATTGCAACAAGCTAATGATTTCAGGAAATTGCAACCAGTTGCATCCAGGAGTCTGTCCAAGTCTGAGAGAGCCAACAGCATGATTGAAAAAGAAGTGTTAGCATGTGTCTATGGGGTAAAGAAAATGCAATCATAACTGTTTGGGCTAAAATTCGAATTGGAAACTGACCATAAGCCACTTATATCCCTGTTTTCCGAGAGTAAAGGGATCAATATCAATGCATCGGCCCGCATCCAGAGATGGGCGCTCATGTTGCCTGCACAAATACGCCATCCTCCACAGGCCATGCACAGAAAACTGCACCAGTGCTCTCAGTAGTTTGCCATTGCCCACCATGGAGGTGGAAATGGACCAGCCCGCAGATCTAGCCGTGGTTATGGAACATAAGAACATAAGAACATAAGAATTAGGAACAAGAGTAGGCCATCTAGCCCCTCGAGCCTGCTCCGCCATTCAACAAGATCATGGCTGATCTGGCCGTGGACTCAACTCCACTTACCCGCCCACTCCCCATAACCCTTAATTCTCTTATTGGTTAAAAATCTATCTATCTGTGATTTGAATACATTCAATGAGCTAGCCTCAACTGCTTCCTTGGGCAGAGAATTCCAGAGATTCACAACCCTCTGGGAGAAGAAATTCCTTCTCAACTCGGTTTTAAATTGGCTCCCCCGTATTTTGAGGCTGTGCCCCCTAGTTCTAGTCTCCCCGACCAGTGGAAACAACCTCTCTGCCTCTATCTTGTCTATCCCTTTCATTATTTTAAATGTTTCTATAAGATCACCCCTCATCCTTCTGAACTCCAACAAGTAAAGACCCAGTTTACTTAATCTATCTTCATAAGGTAACCCCCTCATCTCCGGAATCAGCCTAGTGAATCGTCTCTGTACCCCCTCCAAAGCTAGTATATCCTTCCTTAAGTAAGGTGACCAAAACTGCACGCAGTACTCCAGGTGCGGCCTTACCAATACCTTATACAGTTGCAGCAGGACCTCCCTGCTTTTGTACTCCATCCCTCTCGCAATGAAGGCCAACATTCCATTCACCTTCCTGATTACCTGCAAACTAACTTTTTGGTAATCATGCAAAAGGACCCCCAGGTCCCTCTGCACCGCAGCATGTTGTAATTTCTCCCCGTTCAAATAATATTCCCTTTTACTGTTTTTTTTCCCAAGATGGATGACCTCACATTTTCCGACATTGTATTCCATCTGCCAAACCTTAGCCCATTCGCTTAACCTATCTAAATCTCTTTGCAGCCTCTCTGTGTCCTCTACACAACCCGCTTTGCCACTAATCTTTGTGTAATCTGCAAATTTTGTTACACTACACTCTGTCCCCTCTTCCAGGTCATCTATGTATATTGTAAACAGTTGTGGTGCCAGCACCGATCCCTGTGGGCACACTACTAACCACTGATTTCCAACCCGAAAAGGACCCATTTATCCCGACTCTCTGCTTTCTGTTAGCCAGCCAATTCTCGATCCAAGCTAATAGATTTCCTCTGACTCCACATACCTTTATCTTCTGCAGTAACCTTTTGTGTGGCACCTTATCAAATGCCTTTTGGAAATCTAAATACACCACATCCATTGGTACACCTCTATCCACCATGCTCGTTATATCCTCAAAGAATTCCAGTAAATTAGTTAAATATGATTTCCCCTTCATGAATCTATGTTGCATCTGCTTGATTGCACTATTCCGATCTAGAAGTCTCGCTATTTCTTCCTTAATGATAGCTTGAAGCATTTTCCCCATTACAGATGTTAAACTAACCGGCCTATAGTTACCTGCCTTTTGTCTGCCCCCTTTTTTAAACAGAGGTGTTACATTAGCTGCTTTCCAATCCGCTGATACCTCCCCAGAGTCCAGAGAATTTCGGTAGATTATAACGAATGCATCTGCTATAACTTCCGTCATCTCTTTTAATACCCTGGGATGCATTTCATCAGGACCAGGGGACTTGTCTACCTTGAGTCCCATTATCCTGTCCCCCCCTAGTGATAGTGATTATCTCAAGGTCCTCCCTTCCCACATTCCCGTGACCAGCAATTTATGGCATGGTTTTTGTGTCTTCCACTGTGAAGACCGAAGCAAAATAATTGTTTAAGGTCTCAGCCATTTCCACATTTCCCATTATTAAATCCCCCTTCTCATCTTCTAAGGGACCAACATTTACTTTCGTCACTATTTTCCATTTTATATATCGGTAAAAGCTTTTACTATCTATTTTTATGTTTTGCACAAGTTTACTTTCGTAATCTATCTTTCCTTTCTTTATTGCTTACTTAGTCATTCTTTGGTGTCATTTAAAATTTTCCCAATCTTCGAGTTTCCCACTAACCTTGGCCACTTTATACGCATTGATTTTTAATTTGATACTCTCCTTTATTTCCTTGGTTATCCACGGCTGGTTATCCCTTCTCTTACCGCCCTTCATTTTCACTGGAATATATTTTTGTTGAGCACTATGAAAGAGCTCCTTAAAAGTCCTCCACTGTTCCTCAATTGTGCAACCATTTAGTCTGTGTTCGCAGTCTACTTTAGCCAACTCTGCCCTCATCCCACTGTAGTCCCCTTTGTTTAAGCATAGTACGCTCGTTTGAGACACTACTTCCTCACCCTCAATCTGTATTACAAATTCAACCATACTGTGATCACTCATTCCGAGAGGATCTTTTACTAGGAGATCGTTTATTATTCCTGTCTCATTACACAGGACCAGATCTAAGATAGCTTGTTCCCTTGTAGGTTCTGTAACATACTGTTCTAAGAAACAATCCCGTATGCATTCTATGAATTCCTCTTCAAGGCTACCCCGTGCGATTTGATTTGACCAATTGATATGTAGGTTAAAATCCCCCATGACTACTGCCGTTCCTTTTTCACATGCCTCCATTATTCCCTTGATTATTGTCCGCCCCACCTTCAAGTTATTATTTGGGGGCCTATAAACTACGCCAACCAGTGACTTTTTCCCCTTACTATCTCTAATCTCCACCTACAATGATTCAACATTTTGTTCATTAGAGCCAATATCATCTCTCACAACTGCCCTGATATCATCCTTTATTAACAGAGCTACCCCACCTCCTTTCCCTTCTTGTCTATCTTTCCGAATTGTCAGATACCCCTGTATGTTTAATTCCCAGTCTTGGCCACCCTGCAACCACAACGTTTCTGTAATGGCCACCAAATCATACCCATTTGTAATGATTTGTGCCGTCAACTCATTTACTTTATTTCGAATGCTGCGTGCGTTTCAGTAGAGTGTTTTAATACTAGTTTTTCAACGATAATTTTTAGTTTTAACCCCTCCTGCAGCCCCTTTATATTCATACATATTGTCCCTTCCTATCACCTTGTGGTTTACACTTACTCCAGAGCTACTCTGCTCTGTTGCCTCCTGCCTTTTGCATTCTTTCTTGGGGTCCTGTTCATCTGAGCACTCACCCACTCTAACTAGCTCAGAGCCCTCTCCTGGGTTCCGAATACTCCTCGCATTCAGGCACTGAGCTTTCAGGCTTGCCTTTTTATTACACTTTGACCCTTTAGAATTTTGCTGTACAGTGGCCCTTTTTGTTTTTTGCCTTGGTTTCTCTGCCCTCCACTTTTACTCATCTCCTTTCTGTCTTTTGCTTCTGTCTCCATTTTGTTTCCCTCTGTCTCCCTGCATTGGTTCCCATCCCCCTGCCATATTAGTTTAAATCCTCCCCAACAGCACTAGCAAACACTCCCCCTAGGACATTGGTTTCGGTCCTGCCTAGGTGCAGACCGTCCGGTTTACACTGGTCCCACCTCCCCCAGAACCGGTTCCAATGCCCTCAGGAATTTGAATCCCTCCCTGCTGCACCACTGCTCAAGCCACGTATTCATCTGAGCTATCCTGCGATTCCTACTCTGACTAGCACGTGGCACTGGTAGCAATCCTGAGATTACTACTTTTGAGGTCCTATTTTTTAATTTAGCTCCTAGCTCCTTAAATTCTTCTCGTAGGACCTCATCCCTTTTTTTACCTATAATGTTCGTACCAATGTGCACCACGACAACTGGCTGTTCACCCTCCCTTTTCAGAATGCCCTGCACCCGTTCTGTGACATCCTTGACCCTTGCACCAGGGAGGCAAAATATCATCCTTTAGTCTCGGTTGCGGCCGCAGAAATGCCTATCTATTCCCCTTACAATTGAATCCCCTATCACTATAGCTCTCCCACTCTTTTTCCTGCCTTCCTGTGCAACAGAGCCACCCATGGTGCCATGAACTTGGCTGCTGCTGCCCTCCCCTGATGAGTCATCCCCTCAACAGTACTCAAAGCAGTGTATCTGTTTTGCAGGGGGATGACCGCAGGGGACCCCTGCACTACCTTCCTTGCACTGCTCTTCCTGCTGGTCTTCCATTCCCTATCTGGCTGTGGACCCTTCACCTGTGGTAAGACCAACTCGCTACACATGCTACTCACGTCATTCTCAGCATCGTGGATGCTCCAGAGTGAATCCACCCTGAGCTCCAATTCCGAAACGTGGTCTGTCAGGAGCTGGAGGCACACATAGTCGTCAGGGACACCGGAAGTGTTCCTCAGTTCCCACATGGTACAGGAGGAGCATATCACATGACCGAGCTCTCGTGTCATGACTTAACCCTTAGATACATTTAATTTGGCGACATCACTGTTAACAGGTTACTTATTGATATAAAAAAGAAAAAGAAAAGCTATTCACCAATCACCAGCTGATCACTTACCCCTTTGGCTGTGACGTCACCTTTTGATTTCTTTCTACTTCTTTTTTGCTTTTTCTCCTGGCTGGAGCTGCACAAGCTGGGCCTTTGTAGGCCTCACCACGCACCTCGAGCTCCCGCCTCCGATCTGCCGCCGCCTCACGCAGCCACTGGGCCTTTATAGGCCTCTCCACACACCACAGACTCGCGCTGCTCGAACTGCCGCTCCTCCTCCGACTTTGGGCCTTTATAGGCCTCTCCACGCACCCCGGACTCGCGCTGCTCGAAGCATTTGAGAGTAAGCAATCACCCATCACTGCCCGGCAGATCAAAACCTGGACAAGCCAGAACCCCTTATTATCTCTCGTCAAAAGCTGTGTGTTTCATGGGAATTGGTCCAGTGTCCCAGTGGAAATGCAGGAAGAGATAAAGCCGTTCCAGCGGCGCAAAGATGAAATGTCTATACAGGCAGACTGCCTTCTGTGGGGCAATCGAGTAGTGGTCCCCAAGAAGGGCAGAGACATCTTCATCAATGACCTCCACAGTACCCACCCAGGCATCGTAATGATGAAAGCGATAGTCAGATCCCTCGTGTGGTGGCCCAGTATCGATGCGGACTTAGAGTCCTGCATTCACAGATGTAATACATGCTCGCAGTTAAGCAATCCACCCAGCGAGGCATTGGTCTTGGCCCTCCAAACCGTGGTCTAGGGTACACGTCGACTATGCAGGCCCGTTCTTGGGTAAAATGTTCCTTGTGGTTGTAGACACGTACTCAAAGTGGATTAAATGTGAGATAATGTCGGCTAGCACGTCCGCTGCCACTACTGAAAACCTACGGGCCATGTTTGCCACTCACGCTTACCCGATGTCCTGGTGAGCGACAAGGGGCCATGTTTTACCAGTGCTGTGTTCAAAGAATTCATGACCCGTAACGGGATCAAACATGTCACATCTGCCCCGTTTAAACCAGCATCCAATGGTCAGGCAGAGAGAGCAGTGCAAACCATCAAGCAAGGCTTGAAGAGGGTAACTGAAGGCTCACTGCAGACTCGCCTATTGCGAGTCCTGCTTGGTTACGGCACGAGCCCCCACTCACTCACTGGGATCCCACCTGCTGAACTGCTCATGAAAAGAGCACTTAAGACAAGGTTCTCGTTAGTTCACCCTGATCTACATGAACAGGTAGATAGCATGCGGCTTCAACAAAGTGCATACCATGATAGCGCAAATGTGTCAGGTGAGATTGAAATCAATGATCCTGTATTTGTATTAAATTATGGACAAGGTCCCAAGTGGCTTCCCGGCACTGTCGTGGCCAAAGAGGGGAGCAGGGTGTTTCGGGTCAAACTTTCAAATTGACTCATTCACCGGAAACACTTGGACCAAATCAAACCCAGATTCACGGACTATTCTGAGCAACACACCTTGGACTCTACCTTTTTTGATCCCCCAACATACACACCAGTGGTAACCAGAACCACAGTTGACCACGAAGCAGAACCCATCATCCACTGCAACCCTGCAGGGCCCAACACACCAGGCAGCCCAGCAAGGCCAGCTACACAGCAGCCCAGCGAGGGCCCAACAAATGATTCAACAACACCAGCTTTCACACCGAGACGATCAACCAGGGCAAGAAGGGCCCCAGATCGACTCACATTGTAAATAGTTACACTATTGACTTTGAGGGGGGCGGGGGGTGGGGGGGTCAGTGTTGTTATATATGTGGACTTGTATTTATTCTGTACAGCCACCAGAGGGCTCATCCCCTGGAATCCCAAGGGATCCCATAATTCCTTGGGAGCACAGATATTTAGGGAGGCTTCTCAGGTTGGAGAGGCACTCTGGAGACATGCAATAAAAGAATGAGGTCACATTTACTTTAAGCTCACAGTTTTCAGTCTGACTCTTTCTCCATACACAACAGTTAGTTTGCAGGTACAGCAAGTAATCAGGAAGGCAAATAGAATGTTGGCCTTTATTGCAAGGGGGATAGAGTATAAAAGAAGAGAAGTCCTGCTACAACTGTACAGGGTATTGTTGAGGCCACACCTGGAGTACTGCATATAGTTTTGGTCTCTGCACTGAAGAAAGGATATACTTGCATTGGAGGCAGTTCTGATAAGGTTCACTAAGTTGATTCCGGAGATGAAGGAGTTGACTTATGAAGAAAGGTTGAGTAGGTTGGGCCTCTACTCATTGGAGTTCAAAAGAATGAGAGGGGATGTTATCGAAGCATATAAGAAAATGAGGGGGCTTGACAAGGTGGATGCAGAGAGGATAAGGGGCCGCCCATTTAAAACTGAGTTGAGGAGGAATTTCTTCTCTGAGGGTTGTAAATCTGTGGAATTCTCTGCCCCAGAGAGCTGTGGAGGCTGGGTCATTGAATATATTTAAGGCGAAGATAGACAGATTTTTAAGCGATAAGGGAATAAAGGCTTATGGGGAGCGGGCAGGGAAGTGGATCTGAGTCCATGATCAGCCATGAACTTATTAAATGTAGGAGCAGGCTCGAGGGGCCTACTCCTGCTCCTATTATGTTCTTATGTTCTTATAATGAAACTGTTCACAGAAATCAGAGTTTCGGGTATCAGCCTCCACAAACACTGTTGTATGAATTACTTGTTACTGTGGCAGCATGAGAAACCAAACTTTAGAAGTTGTCTGATTCCGTGATTTTTTGGGGGTGGGTGGCGGGGCGGTGAGAAACTCCAAGAATCCTAGAATGAAACAATCTGATGGAGGATATTGTACAAAAACTGACCCATTGGTGAGAGTATCTGGGAGCATTACTGATGCTTGCACTAGGTCTATTATAAGAACATGCCCACTATTTATAAGAACATGCCCACTATTTACCAAAGCTAGTAGTTAACTAAAGTATAAACATTAACATCATTTATTGCCACCTCAGCAGCTTTACACTGGACTCGCAATGTGGTCCTCTGACTTTGAAATTAAATGTTTTCCTGTTGAATTTAGCAGAGTAAAATTCAATTGAATTTTAAAGCCACTTTTGAATACAGTCACTGTTTGCATTCTTTATATTGTAGATAACTATGTGGTAACGGACCTTGGCTCCTGTGTTCGAACCTGCAGCCCTGGTACATATGAGGTGGATGAAGTGAACATCAGAAAGTGTAAAAAATGTGAAGGACCTTGTCCAAAAGGTAGATATCTCTGAACTGCTCTTTACTTCAATATGAGCTGTGACATTGAGTAAATCAACAAGTTTAATTGCACAACAGTTTGTGTTGGCATTTATCCCCTACACAAGCAAATGGTTTTAATTCCATTTACCCATCCTGTTCCAAAAGCTCTTCTTCCCCGTTTCCTTCATTCCACCTGTCCAATCCAATTTTGAATGTTGACATAGTTCCTGCGTCAACCAGTACCCCTGAAAGTGAATGCAACAGTCTCGCAACTCTTTCTGAAAAGAAGTTGCTGCTGCTCTCTGTTCTAAACCTCTTGCATTTAATTTTGTATCTGTGGCCACTCTTCTAGATTCCTCAACTGCTAGAAACAGTCTGCTCACCTATTTCCTGTCCCATCTTTTCATAATTCTAAACAGGTCTATCATATCATCCACAAAGTGCAACACCTCACAGTTACTGACATTGAATTTCATCTGCCACTTTTAGCTCATTTCCCCTCCTTGTCAGTATCCCCTCACAGCTTCCTTTAACCTTCTAAATAATTAACTTCACCTCCGATTTTGGTATCACCTGCAAATTTTGACAAATCATTGATATGCACAGTGAACAGGAGTGGCGTCAGAACTGGAATAAAAACAGAAAATGCTGGAAATCTCATCAGGTCAGGCAGCATCTGTGGAGAGGAAGCAGAGTTAACATTTTGGGTTGATGACCTTTCGTCAGAACCGAAACCTTTGAGACACCGTTACCCACTTCCAACCATTCTGAAAAACTGCCCTTAACTCCCGCTTTCTGTTTTCTGCCTTCTAACCAATTTTAATCCAGTTGGTTATTCTCCCCCTAATTCCATACCACGTAATTTCTCTGGTAATTTTCCCAACGTCTTCATTGATTGTACGTGAGCTTGTATCCAAGGGAAGACGAATAGAATACTTGGTACAGACTGCTCTGCATGGATTTGTAAGGCAGAGGAAATTGATAACGGATGGAAATCACTGAGATTCTAAAGTGATTCCATCACTAGATGCTATATGGAATGTGTAACAAGGGTCAAAGGAGGGTGAGAGTCTTGTAAGATTTCAACACAGTTATAGGGGCACAGGATGAGCGAGTGATGATACAGGATTTGTTTTAATTGTTTTTTTTGAACATGCTCTGGTGCTATAGTAGAGGATATATTTAGAAAAAGGGTGATTTTCAGAAACACAGGCACCAGGCAAGCAATACATCATTTGGACTTGAGGCAAACAAATATCTAAATGACTTATCTAACTATAAGAGTACTGTGTCTATGGGCCCGAACTTGGTGGCATTACCGTCCACTGCCGCTGGCTGCTACTGAGTTTTTTGGGCGGTCTCCCTTTGGTGCCATTTTCCACTGGGCCTCCTGCCAGCTGGAGGGGAGGACTGCTGGGAACCGCCTGCTGACGGCCACTAGCGCCGAAGCACGTAAGTGTCCTCCCGCCCGCTGAGCTGCCATTTTGATGCGGGCGGGAGACGGCGGCGGCAGCAGGGAGAAGGACCGCTGAGTGAAGGCAGGTCTAACCCCAACGGTAAGTAAGAAGACCTGCAAAAAAAGGTTAGTGAACTTCTTTTATTTTTTTTCAGCGATTTATGTGTATAAGGTCCTCTGAAGGTGTTCCAGTGGGGGTTTCTTTGTGTGTAAATTTTTATTTTTAGCTGTTGCCGCCCCCCCACCCCCTCCCTGGGCCTGACTCAATCCTTGGTGGCACTTTGGCAAGGATCGCATTTACCGCCGAGATTGGAGCTCCCGCCCGCTGCCGCACAGATTCACGGCGTAAGTCATTTTTTTGCCACCGGACGGTACTGGCATATCTTTTAGAGGAATTTCCCTGGCAAAGTACCGCGGCACTTGGGCGGGCCTCAGCATTGACCAAGTTTGGGCCCTATATCACTCCATATAGAGAATTGAGGGATGCGCAATTGGATTGAGACTTCAGTATCTTGTAGGCTAAACTGCATGCATTTGCTTCTACGTGAGATTCACTTCAACAGATTAAATGAAAGAAATACAAAAGTTTGAATCAGATGCATTTATACTGTATTGTGCAATACATCCAGTAAGCATATTAATGGGTAAGGATCCCCATTTACCCTGGAGAAGCAGATTACTGACCCTGGTGAGTGTTCTAGTTGGGGGGTCATATGTAGGTCCATGCCATTGAATGTTAAAGCATTGAATAGCAATCAAATTCTGTTTTTCACAGTCTGTTTCAGCCCAAAAGGCACTGGTTTATGGATATTTGTGGTGGGAAAGGGATTTCCTTTGTCGCATGATTCTATCTTTGATCTCCAGAAATAGACTTGTATTTGGGGAAGAACAGGAACTGCGGCAGATTACAGCAATGTGATGACCTTAGTGGGTTAGTTATCTTGCTTCATGGGTTGGAGCCTAACGCCTGTGCCGAAAAAAAGGACGTTTTTGACATGACTGCTGTGGGTGCGCATGCCCAGTACAGCTCTCTGTCTGCATTTGGCCATTTTTAAAGAGCCAGTTGTATGAGAACTTTAATTCTCATTGGAAAAATGGGAGCTGCAATACAAGATGCAATGCGGTGCAAGGACCAAGAATTTCTTACAGGAGAGGCAGGTTTGGCAGATCAATATTCCTGGCTACAGGGTTTTTAGACAAGATAGAGAGGGGGGTAAAAAGTGTGGGGGGTGGGGGGTTGTGGTACTGATTAAAGAAACTATTACAATGGTGAGGAGGATGATATGTTAGAGGGATCAACAAATGAGGCCATATGGGTCGAATTGAAAAATAAAATAGGGGTGATCACACTGCTGGGCGTGTATTAAAGACCCCCAAACAGTGGGAAGGAGATAGAGGAGCAAATATGTAGGCAAATTGATGAGAAGTCCAAAAACCATAGGGTAGTAATAGTAGAGGATTTTAACTATCCAAATATTGATTGGAACAAATTTAGTGTGAAGGGTATAGAGGGGGCGGAATTCTTGAAATGCATTCAAGAGAACTTTTTTAGTCAATATGTAGCAAGCCCAGTACAAGAGGGGGTGGTCTTGGATTTAGTTTTGGGAAATGAAGCTGGGCAGGTTGAAGGGGCATTAGTGGGAGAGCACTTGGGTGCCATTGACCATAATTCAGTCAGATTCAAGTTGGTTGTGGATAAGGACAAGAATAGGCCTGGAATAAAAGTTCTGAATTGGGGAAAAGCTAATTTTTCTAAATTAAGATGTGATTTGGCCATGGTGGACTGGAAATAGCTACTTGTGGGTAAATCAATGTCGGAACAGTGGGAGGCATTTAAGGAGGAGATCCAGAAGGCTCAGGCCAAACATGTGCCCTTAAAGAAAAAGGCTGGGAAAAATAATTCTAGAGCCCCCTGGATGTCTAGGGACTTACAGGGGAGGATTAAGAAAAAAAGGGACTCCTGTGCCATGTGGGAACTCAGGGACGCTTCCGGTGTCCCTTACGACTACATGTATAAGAAGTGTATCCGCCTCCATCTCCTGATGGACCGCGTTGCGGAATTGGAGCTGAGGGTGGATTCACTCTGGAGCATCCACAATGCTGAGAATGACATAAGTGGCACGTGTAGTGAGTTGGTCTTACCGCATGAGAAGGATCCACAGCCAGCTAGGGAATGGAAGACCAGCAGGAAGAGTAGTACAAAGAAGGTAGTGCAGGGGTCCCATCTGGTCATCCCCCTGCAAAACAGATACACTGTTTTGAGTGCTGTTGAGGGAGATGACTCATTAGGGGAGAGCAACAGCAGCCAAGTTCATGGCATCGTGGCTGGCTCTGTTGTACAGGAGGGCATAAAAAAGAGTGGGAGAGCGATAGTGATAGGGGATTCAATCATAAGGGGAATAGATAGGCGTTTCTGCGGCCGCAATCGAGACTCCAGGATGGTATGTTGCCTCCCTGGTGCAAGGGTCAAGGATGTCTCCGAGCGAGTGCAGGACATTCTGAAAAGGGAGGGAGAACAGCCAGTTGTCGTGGTGCACATTGGTACCAACGACATAGGTTAAAAAAAGGGATAAGGTCCTACGAGACGAATTTAAGTAGCTAGGAGTTAAATTAAAAAGTAGGACCTCAAAAGTAGTAATCTCGGGATTGCTACCAGTGCCACGTGCTAGTCAGAGTAGGAATCGTAGGATAACACAGATGAATACGTGGCTTGAGCAGTGGTGCAGCAGGGAGGGATGCAAATTCGTGGGGCATTGGAACAGGTTCTGGGTGAGGTGGGACCAGTACAAACCGGACAGTCTGCACTTGGGCAGGAACGGAAACAATATCCTAGGGAGAGTGTTTGCTAGTGCTGTTGGTGAGGAGTTAAACTAATATGGCAGGGGGATGGGAACCAATACAGGGAGACAGAGGGAAACAAAAAGGAGACAAAAACAAAAGTCAGAAAAGAGATGAGTAAAAGTGGAGGGCAGAGAAACCAAAGGCAAGAAACAAAAAGGGCCACTGAATATAAAAGGGCTGCAGGAGGGGTAAAAACTAAAAATCATGGTTTAAAAACTAGGATGAAAACACTCTACTTAAATGCACGCAGCATTAGAAATAAAGTAAATGAGTTGATGGCACAAATCATTACAAATGGGTATGATTTGGTGGCCATTACAGAGACATGGTTGCAAGGTGGCCAGGACTGGGAATTAAACGTACAGGGGTATCTGACGATTCAGAAAGATAGGCAGGAAGGGAATGGAGGTGGGGTAGCTCTGTTAATAAGGGATGATATCAGGGCAGTTGTGAGGGATGATATTGGCTCCAATGAACAAAATGTTGAATCATTGTGGGTGGAGATTAGAGATAGTAAGGGGAAAAAGTCACTGGTCGGCGTAGTTTATAGGCCCCCAAATAATAACTTCATGGTGGGACGGGCAATAATCAAGGGAATAATGGAGGCATGTGAAAAAGGAACGGCAGTAGTTATGGGGGATTTTAACCTACATATCGATTGGTCAAATCAAATCGCAGGGGTAGCCTGGAGGAGGAATTCATAGAATGCATATGGGATTGTTACTTAAAACAGTATGTAACAGAGCCTACAAGGGAGCAAGCCATTTTGGATCTGGTCCTGTGTAACGAGACAGGAAAAATAAACAATCTCCTCGTAAAAGATCCTCTCGGAATGAGTGATCACAATATGGTTGAATTTGTAATACAGACTGAGGATGAGGAAGTAGTGTCTCAAACGAGCGTACTATGCTTAAACAAAGGGGACTACAGTGGGATGAGGGCAGAGTTGGCTAAAGTAGACTGGAAACAAGGACTAAACGGTGGCACAATTGAGGAACAGTGGAGGACTTTTAAGGAGCTCTTTCATAATGCGCAACAAAAATATATTCCAGTGAAAAAGAAGGGCGGCAAGAGAAGAGATAACCAGCCGTGGATAACCAAGGAAATAAAGGAAAGTATCAAATCAAAGACCAATGCGTATAAGGTGGCCAAGGTTAGTGGGAAATTAGAGGATTGGAAAGATTTTAAGCAACAGCAAAGAATGACTAAAAAAGCAATAAAGAAAGGGAAGATAGATTACGAAGGTAAACTTGCGCAAAACATAAAAACAGATAGTAAAAGCTTTTCCAGATATATAAAACGGAAAAGAGTGACTAAAGTAAATGTTGGTCCCTTAGAAGATGAAAAGGGGGATTTAATAATGGGAAATGTGGAAATGGCTGAGACATTAAACAATTATTTTGCTTCCGTCTTCACAGTGGAAGACACAAAAACCATGCCAAAAATTGCTGGTCATAGGAATGTGGGAAGGGAGGACCTTGAGATGATCACTATCACTAGGGAGGTACTGCTGGACAGACTAATGGGACTGAAGGTAGACAAGTCCCCTGGTCCTGATGAAATGCATCCCAGGGTATTAAAAGAGATGGCGGAAGTTATAGCAGATGCATTTGTTATAATCTACCAAAATTCTCTGGACTCTGGGGAGGTACCAGCGGATTGGAGAGCAGCTAATGTAACGCCTCTGTTTAAAAAAGGGGGCAGGCAAAAGGCAGGTAACTATTGGCCGGTTAGTTTAACATCTGTAGTGGGGAAAATGCTTGAAACTATCATTAAGGAAGAAATAGCGGGACATCTGGATAGGAATAGTGCAATCAAGCAGACGCAGCATGGATTCATGAAAGGGAAATCATGTTTAACTAACTTACTGGAATTCTTTGAGGATATAACGAGCATGGTGGATAGAGGTGTACCGATGGATGTGGTGTATTTAGATTTCCAAAAGGCATTCGATAAGGTGCCACACAAAAGGTTACTGCAGAAGATAAAGGTACGCGGAGTCAGAGGAAATGTATTAGCATGGATAGAGAATTGGCTGGCGAACAGAAAGCAGAGAGTCGGGATAAATGGGTCCTTTTCGGGTTGGAAATCAGTGGTTAGTGGTGTGCCACAGGGATCAGTGCTGGGACCACAACTGTTTACAATATACATAGATGACCTAGAGGAGGGGACAGAGTGTAGTGCAACAAAATTTGCAGATGACACACAGATTCGTGGGAAAGCGGGTTGTGTAGAGGACTCAGAGAGGCTGCAAGGAGATTTGGATAGGTTAAGTGAATGGGCTAAGGTTTGGCAGATGGAATACAATGTCGGAAAGTGTGAGGTCATCCACCTTGGGAAAAAAAACAGTAAAAGGGAATATTATTTGAATGGGGAGAAATTACAACATGCTGTGGTGCAGAGGGACCTGGGGGTCCTTGTGCATGAATCCCAAAAGGTTAGTTTGCAGGTGCAGCAGGTAATCAGGAAGGCAAATGGAATGTTGGCCTTCATTGCGAAAGGGATGGAGTACAAAAGCAGGGAGGTGTTGCTGCAACTGTATAAGGTATTGGTAAGGCCGTACCTGGAGTACTGCGTGCAGTTTTGGTCACCTTACTTAAGGAAGGATATATTAGCTTTGGAAGGGGTACAGAGACGATTCATTAGGCTGATTCGAGAAATGAGGGAGTTACCTTATGATGATAGATTGAGTAGACTGGGTCTTTACTCTTTGGAGTTCAGAAGGATGAGGAGTGATCTTATAGAAATATTTAAAATCATGAAAGGGATAGACAAGATAGAGGCAGAGAGGTTGTTTCCATTGGTGGGGGAGACTAGAACTAGGGGGCACAGCCTCAAAATACGGAGGAGCCAATTTAAAACCGAGTTGAGAAAGAATTTCTTCTCCCAGAGGGTTGTGAATCTGTGGAATTCTCTGCCCAAGGAAGCAGTTGAGGCTGGCTCATTGAATGTTTTCAAGTCAAAGATAGATATATTTTTAAGCAATAAGGGAATTAAGGGTTACGGGGAGTGGGCGGGTAAGTGGAGCTGAGTCCACGACCAGATCAGCCATGATCTTGTTGAATGGCGGAGCAGGCTCGAGGGGCTAGATGGCCTACTCCTGTTCCTAATTCTTATGTTCTTATGTTCTTATGTCATATACCAGCAGCTAAATACTTTCGAATCTTTCGAGGAATATAGAAAGTTAAAAGGCAAAGTTAAAAAGGATATTAGGAATGCTAAGATAGCACGAGAAATTCTTGGCCAGTAAAATTAAGGAAAACCCTAAGATGTTCTGTAAATATATTAAGTGTAAGAGGGTAACTAAAGAAAGGGTAAGGCCTATTAGAGTGGATACTTTGTATCTGTTTTCACAAAGGAAAGGGGCAATGGAGATACTGCTATCGAGGAGGAGTGTGATATCTGGATGAAATAAATATAGTGAGAGAGAAAGTATTAAGGGGTTTAGCAGCTTTGAAAGTAGATTATTCCCCAGGCCCAGATGAAATGCATCCCAGGCTGAGCGAAGTAAAAGAGGAAATAGCAGAGGCCATGACCATTATTTTCCAGTCCTCTTTGGATCTGGGCATGGTGCCGGAGGATTAGAGGATTGCTAATGTAGTACCCTTGTTTCAGAAGGATGAAAGGGATAGGCCGAGTAATTACAGGACTGTCAGCCTAACCTCAGTGGTGGGAATATTATTGGAAAAAGTCCTGAAAGACAGGATAAATCTGCATTTGGAAAGGCAAGGATTAATTAGGCACAGTCAGCACGGATTTGTTAAGGGAAGATCGTGTTTGACTAACCTGATTGAATTTTTTGAGGAGGTAATCAAGAGGGTCGATGAGGGTAGTGCTATGATGTAGTATATATGGATTTTAGCAAGACTTTTGATAAGATCCCACATGGTAGACTGGTCATGAAGGTTAAAGCCCATGGAATACAGGGCAAAGTGGCAAGTTGGATCCAAAATTGGTTTGGAGCTAGGAAGCAAAGGGTAATGATTGATGAATGTTTTTGTGACTGGAAGAATGTTTCCAATGGGGTTCCGCAGGGCTCAATACATGGTCCCTTGCTTTTTGTGGCATATATCAATGATTTAGATTTGAATATAGAAGTATGATTAAGAAGTTTGCAGATGACACTAAAATTGGCTGTGTGGTTGATAATGAAGAGGAAAGTCATGGGCTGCAGGAGGATATCAATCTACTGGCCAGGTGGGCAGAGCAGTGGCAAATGGAATTTAATTCAGAGATGTGTGAGATAATGCACTTTGGGAGGGCTAATAAAGAAAGGGTATACACATTAAGCGGTAGGCCACGTAATTGTGTAGATGAACAAAGGGACCTTGGAGTGCTTGTCCACAGATCCCTGAAAATAGCAGGCCAGGTGGATAAGGTGGTTAAGAAGGCATACGGAATGCTTGCCTTTATTGGCCGAGGCATAGAATATAAGAGCAGGGAGGTTATGCTTAAATTGTATAATACTTTGGTTAGGCCTCAGCTGGAGTACTGCGTGCAGTTCTGGTTGCCGTATTATAGGAAGGACGTGATTGCACTAGAGAGGGTGCAGAGGAAATTTACTAGGATGCTGCCTGGAATGGAGCATCTTAGTTATGAGGACAGATTGGATAGGCTGGGTTTGTTCTCATTGGAATAGAGGAGGATGAGAGGAGACCTCATTGAGGTGTACAAAATATTGAGGGGCCTGGACATAGTGGATAGGAAGGATCTAGTTCCATTGGTGGAGGGGTCTATTACGAAGGGGCATAGTTTTAAGGTGGTTTGTGGAAGGTTTAGAGGGGATTTGAGGGGGATCTTCTTTACGCAGAGGGTGGTGGGGATCTGGAACTCGCTGCCTGGAAGAGTAGTAGATGCAGAAACCCTCACTACTTTTAAAAGATGGTTGGATGGATACTTAAAGTGTAGTAACCTGCAGGTTACAGACCTAGAGCTGGTAATTGGGATTAGACAGGATGACCTTTTGTTGGACAGCGCATATATAATGGTAAGTAGTGCAGGGAATAGAATACAGCCAGAGTGATCTCCTGGACTAGTTTTGATCACCTGGATGCGTCGGAGAGGAATTTTCCCAGATTTTTTCTTCCTAAATTGGCCTGGGTTTTTATCTGGTTTTTGCCTCTCCCAGGAGATCACATGGCTCCGGTGGGAGTGGAGTGTAGAATGTTTCAGTATAAGGGGTGTCGCAGTTGTAGGGGGTGGACTGGTTGGGCTGGGTGCTCTTTGCCTTTCCGTCATTGTTCATAGGTTTGTATGTAACCTTCAGGGCTGCTGACTGAGGGCCGTGCGGCTCTTTGTCGGCCAGCGCGGACACAATGGGTAAAGGTGGCCTCCTTCTGAGCTGTAGATTTCTATGTTTCTATGAAGTGGCAGCACTGGTTAATGTAATTGAGGGCAGATAGCATGAGCTGGACAACAGCAGAGGTCATGTAAAAGTTTCACCAATAGAAATGATGAAACGCTGGAACCAACTTGCTGAAGATTACTGTACAATGTTGACCATTGAGGTCTGGAGACAAGTGCAAAAAGAAGTGGCAGGACCTTGGTCAAGTAGTTAGTGTAAGTAACATTTTCATTTATTCAATGGAATTGCAATTGTTAATGTGACCATCTGTATATGTCCCACCCAGCAGAAAGACACCCTTTCTAAAAAGTTATATTTTCATCATTGCAGAGGAAGGTGGCACACAACAAAAGGGAAAGAACTCGAACAGGAGGAGGCCCAGCAATTCTGCACCCACTGACACCCTTGGAAGAGAGGGTCGCTGGTTTGATGGGTCCTGCCTGGAGAAAAGCAACCACCACTGCACAAGCTGGACCCACACTTGAGGGAGAGGGTAAGTCCTGCAAATTCCACAGTCTGGCTTTGCTAAATGTTAAGTACTGCGCAGGCTAGCCATGCTTCGGTTCATGGGGATGTTTCCATCAGCTACGCTTCGGTTGATGCAATGTGCTATTACTCACCGTGGTCCTTCAAATCAGCCTGCTGCCTGTACTGTTTGAGCCTACTCATGCCACCCTGCCCCCTCCTCTGCTGCTAACCATTTGTCTTCTGTTATATTTTGCAGAACTTGAGGCCAACCCCGATGAGGCTGAAGCCGATGCAGAAGAAGATTCCGATGCAGACGAGCCTGAAGAGGAGAAAATCTTCCAATACAACCTTCCAGACCAAGTTCATGGGGGGGTGAGGGGGAGTGGATGGATGAAGCCCCCACTCTTGTACTCACTCTGGAGGAGGTGCAGGTGCCACCCATTGAGGCGCCAGGCCATTTCCTGAGTGGTACGAGTGTTGGGACATTCCATGGTTTCTCACAGTCCGAGGCTGTGGGGTGCAGCGAGCCATACCCAGGGCCCCACCGTTCGAGGCTGAAGGTCCCAGTGGGACATAGCAAGGCACACCCAGAGTGAGGAGAGGAAGGAGAGCTTAACAGCGCTCTCCGGAGGTGCAGGACGTAATGGATGTGGTTCTGATGATGGCAATGAGTGCAGAGAACATTGACCTTACACGATCACTCCTGGGCATCATTAGTGAGGTGGGTGATGAGGTATCGGGACTGTCGGGAGAAGTAACAACATTCTCACGAGAAATGAGAACACTGTCCGGGCACATGAGGGAGGGAATGTCGCAGGTAACTGATACACTGTCAGTGAACATCAGTGAGGGAATGTTGCAAGTGGTAGACACACTGTTGGTGAACATGAGGGACCGAATGTCACAGGTAGATGATACGCTGTTGGCGAACATGAGGGAGGGAATGTTGGAGGTAGTTGAGACACTGTCAGGGCACATGAGGGAGGGAATGCCGGAGTTAGCTGCTACAATAAGGGAACATGCCCAGACTCCGCGCCCATTGACAAAATCAACTGCCACTCCCATTCCAATCCACAGACCAACCTCTGAAGAGGCCCAAGGTGGGCCTTCCACATTATCGCCTGTCACCCCCCCCACCCCCATCAAGAATTGCACCTTACCTGAGATGTTCGAAAGAATAAGCTTGGTACCAACCTGAGAAATGCTGACCTACTGCCTGCGGGCAGGGGTGGAGTCACCAAGACCAAACGCAGGGGGCGGTCTTAGAATAAGGTGGAGGTGAGATGGATGCAGCCTTTCTTTGCTGCTGCTATTGTTCTTGTTATTATTGTTGTTACTGTTGTAACTGTTCTCAACTTAAAAGTTTTTTGCAAGTTATGCAAATTTACAAGTTTAAAAGATTGTAAGTGATCTTAGAGTTTATAAGTAACCTTAGAGTTTGTAAGTGATCTTAAAGTTTGTAAGTGATCTTAACTGAAAACTTTAAAGTTTGATACAAGAATATTTTTCTTAAAGTTAAGTACAAACAAGTGTTTGTTAAACTTTTGAATAAAATATATTTTAAATTATAACTGAATCATTTCCATTATTTGTTCCATTATTAACACAACTTTTTGAAGTAAAGAAGGATCATTTCCATTATTTATTCCATTGACGCAACACAACATTACGGAACAGATCCAAACAGTAAACATGGTCCATTTGGAATAGTTGCCACTGAGCCTTCAGGCAGCAAAGCATTCACGGATGAGCTGCTGGCGCAAGACTTGAACAATCGTTAAAGGGGCACGACCGCCACCCTTCTCCACCGTCGTGCTCCGAATTCAGGTAGTTGCATGGCTTCCTTGTCCTCCTCCTCCTCCTCATCATCATCATCTGCATGTTCCTCCTCATCATCAGCCACTCTCACCTCAGTTGGGTCTTCTATTACCAGCTGCTGCTGCTTCATGATGGCTAAGTTATGCAGCATGCAGCACACAACAGTGAACTGACCGACAATCTCAGGGGATTATTGCAAGTAGCCTCCGGAATGGTCCAGTTATCAGAAACACTGTTTCAAGAAGCCAATGGTCCACTCTATTATGCTGCGCGTCGCAATGTGCAACATGTTGTTTTCTCAGTCAACTTCCATCCGGGTTACATGTAGGGGCGTCATGAGTCAGATGGCAAGGCCGTATCTTTTGTCTCCCAGCAACCAGCTCTGCCCTTCTGCCTACTGCTGAAACATGGCAGATATAGCGCTCTCGGATTGGATGAATGCATCATGGGTGCTCCCAGGGTATCTCGCATCAACTGACATGATACGATGCATACACGAGCTGCACATTAACGGAGTGGAAGCCTTTTCTGTTCCTGTACATCTCAGAATCCTCCAAAGGTGCTCGCAAGGCGATGTGGGTACAATCAATGCAGCCCTGTACCTTTGGGAAGCCAGCAATCCTGGAAAAGCCCACAGCCCTTTCACGCATTGCCAGGGTGGTCATGGGGACTTTATGTAGTCATTCCTCTGGGCATATAGTGCAGCAGTTACCTACCGAATGCAGATATGTGTTGCATATTGAGAAATGGCACACACCTCCCCAGTTGTATCCTTTACATGTTTCGTTGAAAGATTGCGGCGGCCGAGCGAATCCCGAATCCCAAATGGACATCTGTTATACTCAAACAACCCCTTGTGTGTCGTGATGGTGGTCAGCTTCTTCGACTCACTCGCCAGCTCCTGGGTCATGTAAGCTGAGGTCAGGTCCAATTTTGAAAAAAGTTTGCCACCGGATCGCGTTACAAAGAGGTCCTCCACTCTCGGTAGCGGGTACTGGTCTTGGAGTGACACCCGATTGATGGTGGCCTTGTAATCGCCACATATCCTGACCGACCCATCCGCCTTGAGCACCGGCACGATCGGGCTCGCCCAGTCACTGAATTCGACTGGCGAGATGATGCCTTCCCTCAGCAGGCGGTCCAATTCGCCTTCTATCTTTTCCCGCATCACGTACGGCACCGCTCTGGCCTTGTGGTGTACTAGCCTGGCGTCCGGGTTCATGTGAATCACTACCTTGGTCCCCATGAAAGTGCCGATGCCGGGTTGAAGTAATGAGTCAAATTTGTCCAGGACCTGTGAGCATGATATTTGCTCCACAGAAGAAATTGCATTGACATCGCCCCATTTCCAGTTCATGACAGCAAGCCAACTCCTCCCCAGCAGTGCGGGACCATCCCCCGGGACAATCCAAAGTGGCAACCTGTTCTCCGAATCTTTGTGGGTTACGACTACCGTGGCGCTGCCTAGCACTGGAATGATCTCCTTTGTATATGTCCGTAGCAGTGCGTCAATCGGCAATAAGTTTGGCCTCCTGGCCTTGGACACCCACAACCTTTCGAACTGTTTGATACTCATCAAGGACTGGCTGACCCTCATGTCCAGCTCCATTAATACTGAGATACCATTGAGGAGCACTTTCATCATTATCGGTGGCGTCCTGGTATATGAACTGTATATGTGCTCCACATGAACTCGTTGAACTTCAGCTTCCAGTGATTTCCCCCAGTATGGCCTCAGAGGGCTTACATTGGACCCATCCTCCTCGTACATCAACCTGGCTGCAGGCTTCCTGCACATATGCGCCGTGACTGCTGACGTTGCAGTTTCTGCAGGTATATTGCTGATACCTACAAGCTCTGGCTGGGTGTTTGCCTCCACACCTCCAGCATGAGCAAGAGGCCCCATTGTTGGAAACAAAATGTCCATTTCCAGTCGATCGTCTCTGACTGTCTCTGTAACTGTAACTGTAACTGTCCTTAAACACACCATTAACAGATGTTGATGGCCCTATTACTGGCCGCATTGTCCATTGAGATGGCATGAATCGCCGTTCAGCTAGCCATTGTCTCTATTGAATTCCCCCTTTGGGTTCAACTGCATGCTGGGGCATGTCCGATTGCCCTTGTCTGCCTCGAGAACTGTGTGCCGCGTTAACAATGCTGACTCCCTGGTCATTTGCCGCATTTGAGCCAAGCTCGACTTCTACTTTCTCCCGCATCATGTAAGGGACTGCTCTGGCCTTGTGGTGAACGGGTCTCACGTCTGGGCTGCGTACATGTGGCTTTCTCCAGTGATGATAATGCTTTTACATCGCCCCATTTCCAGTTAAAATTCCGTAGCCAGCTTCTGCCAAGCAGCGTGGGCCCATTACTGGGAACAATCCTTAGTGGCAATTTATGCACAGAACCATCATACAGCACCTGAACCATTGCACTTCTGAGGACCGGGATAATCTCTTTAGTGTAGAAACATAGGGCCCAAGTTCCCATAGGATAAAAAATGGGCACCCCTCCGAGCTGGGCGCCCGTTTTTCACGCCTAAAACGGCGCCAGAAAAAAAACGCGCTATTCTCGAGCGCTTTGCAGCTCCTTGTCAATTTGGCGCAGTGCCCAGGGGGGCTGAGCCTACACTCGCGCCGATTTTGTAAGTGGGAGGGGGCGGGTACTATTTAAATTAGTTTTTTTCCTGCTGGCAATGCGGCGTGTGCGTGTTGGAACGTTCGCGCATGCTCAGTGTGAAAAATAACATTGGCACTCGGCCATTTTTGTAGTTCTTTGTAGCTGTTTAATTTTTGAACATTTTTTAATAAAATCACATTGCCATCAGCACATCAGCACTGAGGCTTCCCTTCTCACTGTCTCCTTCCCCTCCCTCCCCTCCGCGGCAACAAGCCGCTCTCTCCTTCCCCTCCCTCCCCTCCGCGGCAACAAGCCGCTGTCTCCTTCCCCTCCCTCCCCTCCACGGCAACAAGCCGCTGTCTCCTTCCCCTCCCTCCCCTCCCTCCACGGCAACAAGCCGCTGTCTCCTTCCCCTCCCTCCCCTGCGCGGCAACAAACGGCGGTTTCCTTCGAACGATGGCTGAAGCACTTTCACACAGGTAGGAAGATGGTTTATTTAATCTTTTCTTTGCTTATAAATGTTTATTCAGGTTGGATTTATTTGTATAATATTTTAGAAGTATAAATAAGGATTGATTGTAGAATTTAATGAGATCCCTTCCCCCCCTCCCCCCCCCCACCTCGTTCTGGACGCCTAATTTGTAACCTGCGCCTGATTTTTTAATGTGTAGAACAGGTTTTTTCAGTTCTACAAAAATCTTCACTTGCTCCATTCTACTTTAGTTTGGAGTACGTTTTCACTGTGGAAACCTTGAAATCAGGCGTCAGTGGCCGGACACGCCCCCTTTTGAAGAAAAAATTCTGTTCTAAAGTAGAACTGTTCTACCTGACGAGAACTGCAGAAAAAAAAATGTGGAGAATTGCGATTTCTAAGATAGTCCGTTCTCCACCAGTTGCTCCTAAAAATCAGGCGCAAATCATGTGGAAACTTGGGCCCAATGAAACATAGAAAATAGGTGCAGGAGTAGGCCATTTGGCCCTTCGAGCCTGCACCGCCATTCAATGAGTTCATGGCTGAACATGCAACTTCAGTACCCCATTCCTGCTTTCTCGTCATACACCTTGATTCCCCTCGTAATAAGGACTAGATCTAACTCCTTTTTGAATATATTTAGTGAATTGGCCTCAACAACTTTCTGTGGTAGAGAATTCCACAGGTTCACCACTCTTTGGGTGAAGCAGTTTCTCCTCATCTCGGTCCTAAATGGCTTACCCCTTATCCTTAGACTGTGACCCCTGGTTCTGGACTTGCCCAACATTGGGAACATTCTTCCTGCATCTAACCTGTCTAAGCCCGTCAGAATTTTAAACGTTTCTATGAGATACACAATACTCCAGGTGTGGTCTCACGAAGGCCCTATACAACTGTAGTAACACCTCCCTGCCCCTGTACTCAAATCCCCTCGCTATGAAGGCCAACATGCCATTTGCTTTCTTAACCGCCTGCTGTACCTGCATGCCAATTTTCAATGACTGATGTACCATGACACCCAGGTCTCGTTGCACCTCCTCTTTACCTAATCTATCACCATTCAGATAATAGTCTGTCTCTCTCTTTTTACCACCAAAATGGATAACCTCACATTTATCCACATTTTACTTCATCTGCCATGCATTTGCCCATTCACCTAACCTATCCAAGTCACTCTGCAGCCTCATAGCATCCTCCTCGCAGCTCACACTGCCACCCAACTTAATGTCATCCGCAAATTTGGAGATACTACATTTAATCCCCTCATCCAAATCTTTAATGTACAATGTAAACAGCTGGGGCCCCAGCACAGAACCTTGCGGTACCCGACTAGTCACTGCCTGCCATTCTAAAAAGTACCCATTTACTCCTACTCTTTGCTTCCTGTCTGACAACCAGTTCTCAATCCACGTCAGCACACTACCTCCAATCCCATGTGCTTTAACTTTGCACATTAATCTCTTATGTGGGACCTTGTCGAAAGCCTTCTGAAAGTCCAAATACACCACATCAACTGGTTCCCCCTTGTCCACTCTACTGGAAACATCCTCAAAAAATTCCAGAAGATTTGACAAGCATGATTTCCCTTTCACAAATCCATGCTGACTTGGACCTGTCATGTCACCTCTTTCCAAATGCGCTGCTGACATCCTTAATAATTGATTCCATCATTTTACCCACTACCGATGTCAGGCTAACCGGCCTATATTTCCCTGTTTTCTCTCTCCCTCCTTTTTTAAAAAGTGGGGTTCAATGGCTACCCTCCACTCCACAGGAACAGAACCAGAGTCTATGGAATGTTGGAAAATGACTGTCAATGCATCCGCTATTTTCAAGGCCAACTCCTTAAGTACTCTGGGATGCAGTCCATCAGGCTCTGGGGATTTATCAGCCTTCAATCCCATCAATTTCCCCAACACAATTTCCCGACTAATAAGGATTTTCCTCAGTTCCTCCTTCTTACTAGACCCTCTGACCACTTTTATATCCGGAAGGTTATTTGTGTCCTCCTTAGTGAATACCGAACCAAAGTACTTGTTCAATTGGTCTGCCATTTCTTTGTTCGCAGTTGTGACTTCCCCTGATTCTGACTGCAGGGGACCTACGTTTGTCTTTACTAACCTTTTTCTCTTTACATATCTATAGAAACTTTTGCAGTCCGTCTTAATGTTCCCTGCAAGCTTCCTCTCTTACTCCATTAACCCTGCCCTAATCAAACCCTTTGTCCTCCTCTGCTGAGTTCTAAATTTCTCCCAGTCCCCAGTTTCACTGCTATTTCTGGCCAATTTGTATGCCAATTCCTTGGCTTTAATACTATCCCTGATTTCCCTTGATAGCCACGGTTGAGCCATTTTCCCTTTTTTATTTTTACGCCAGACAGGGATGTACAATTGTTGTAGTTCATCCATGCGGTCTCTAAATGTCTGCCATTGCCCATCCACTGTCAACCCCTTAAGTATCATTCGCCAATCTATCCTAGCCAATTCACGCCTCATACCTTCAAAGTTACCCTTCTTTAAGTTCTGGACCATGGTCTCTGAATTAACTGTTTCATTCTCCATCCTAATGTAGAATTCCACCATATTATGGTCACTCTTACCCAAGGGGCCTCGCACAACAAGATTGCTAATTAATCCTCTCTCATTACACAACACCCAGTCTAAGATGGCCTCCCCCCTAGTTGGTTCCCCGACATATTGGTCTAGAAAACCGTCCCTTATGCACTCCAGGAAATCCTCCTCCACCGTATTGTTTCCAGTTTGGTTAGCCCAATCTATATGCATATTAAAGTCACCCATGATAACTGTTGCACCTTTATTGCATGCACCCCTAATTTCCTGTTTGATGCCCTCCCCAACATCACTACTACTGTTTGGAGGTCTGTACACAACTCCCACTAGCGTTTTCTGCCCCTTGGTATTCCGTAGCTCCACCCAAACTGATTCCACATCATCCAAGCTAATGTCTTTCCTTACAATTGCATTAATTTCCTCTTTAAGCAGCAACGCCACCCCGCCTCCTTTTCCTTTCGGTCTATCCTTCCTAAATGTTGAATACCCTTGGATGTTGAGTTCCCAGCCTTGGTCACCCTGGAGCCATGTCTCCGAGATGCCAACCACATCGTATCTGTTAACTGCTATCTGCGCAGTTAATTCGTCCACCTTATTCCGAATACTCCTCGCATTGAGGCACAGAGCCTTCAGGCTTGTCTTTTTAACGCACTTCGACCCTTTAGAATTTTGCTGCAAAGTGGCCCTTTTTGTTTTTTGCCTTGGGTTTCTCTGCCCTCCACTTTTACTCATCTCCTTTCTGTCTTTTGCTTCTGTCTCAATTTTGTTTCCCTCTGTCTCCCTGCATTGGTTCCCATCCCCCTGCCATATTAGTTTAACTCCTGCCCAACAGCACTAGCAAACACTCCTCCTAGGACATTGGTTCCGGTCCTGCCTAGGTGAAGACCATCCGGTTTGTACTGGTCCCACCTCCCCCAGAACCGGTTCCAATGCCTCAGGAATTTGAATCCCTCCCTGCTGCACCACTGTTCAAGCCACGTATTCATCTGCGCTATCCTGCAATTCCTACTCTGACTAGCACGTGGCACTGGTAGCAATCCCGAGATTACTACTTTTGAGGTTCTACTTTTTAATTTAGCTCCTAGCTCCTTAAATTTGTCTCGTAGGACCTCATCCCGTTTTTTACCTATATCGTTGGTACCAATGTGCACCACGACAACTGGCTGTTCACCCTCCCTTTTCAGAATGTCCTGCACCCGCTCCGAGACATCCTTGACCCTTGCACCAGGGAGACAACATACCATCCTGGAGTCTCGGTTGCGGCCGCAGAAATGCCTATCTATTCCCCTTACAATTGAATCCCCTATCACTATCGCTCTCCCACTTTTTTTCCTCCCCTCCTGTGCAGCAGAGCCACCCACGCTGCCATGAACTTGGCTGCTGCTGCCCTCCCCTGATGAGTCATCCCCCTCAACAGTACTCAAAGCGGTGTATCTGTTTTGCAGGGGGATGACCGTAGGGGCTCCCTGCACTACCTTCCTTGCACTGCTCTTCCTGTTGGTCTTCCATTCCCTATCTGGCTGTGGACCCTTTACCTGCAGTAAGACCAACTCACTAAACGTGCTATTCACGTCATTCTCAGCATCGTGGATGCTCCAGAGTGAATCCACTTTCAGCTCCAATTCCGCAACGCAGTCTGTCAGGAGCTGGAGGCGGATACACTTCCTGCACACGTACTCGTCAGGGACACCGAAGGTGTCCCCAATTTCCCACATAGTACAGGAGGAGCATAACATGTGTCCGAGCTCTCCTGCCATGACTTAACCCTTAGATTAACTTAAATTGGCAACAACAGTGCTACAAGTTACTCACTGATATAGAAGAGAAAAAAGAAAAACTACTTACCAGTCACCAGCCTATCACTTACCCCCTTGGCTCTGACGTCACCTTTCTTTTCTTTTCTACTTCTTTTTTGCCTTCACCCTGTAGCTGCACAAGCTCCACCTCAGTGACGCACCTCCCGAGCCTCTCCACGCACCTGGAACTCCCGAGCCTCCTCCGAAGCATTGGGCCTTTTTATAGGCCTCAGCGACGTACCTCCTGACTCGCTCCATGCACCTGGAACTCCCGAGCCTCCTCCGACGCTTTGGGCCTTTTTATAGGCCTCAGTGACGCACCTCCCAATTCTCTCCATGCACCTGGAACTCCCGAGCCTCCTCCGACGTGTTGGGCCTTTTTATAGGCCTCAGCGACGTACCTCCCAACTCTCTCCACGCATCGATTGGGCTCAGCTTGGGCCTGTGTGCCTTGTTTGCCCATAACTTCTCGAAGGCCTTCTGGCTCATGATCGATTGGCGCACACCAGTGTCCAGTTCCATCAGTATGGGTATGCCGTTCAGTTTAACATTCAAGGTAATTGGGGGACTCTTTTGGTAAAGTTGTGCACTTCATGCCCTTGCACCCCAAGTACCTCTTCCTCCTCGGTCATCTCTGCCCGATCCTCAGGATCTACGCTTGACCTCCCATTTTCCGCTACGTATCGAGTTGTGGCATGTTTACACATTCGTTGGAGGTGCCCCATCATTGAGCAATTCTTGCAGACATATTGTTTGAACCTGCACTGGTTTGCGCGATGAGCCCTTCCACAGTGCCAACAGTTTGCTGATGGACTTGCATTCACAGGTACTGATCTCTTCGCATTAGTCCATTGTTGTGATGAGTGAGTCATCTCAGGTCGAGCAGAGGTCGCATTAGCCCAGCTGGGGGCACTTCTCCTGTCTGCCGATGAATTTAGCTTATTCACGGTGTTTGGCCCCGGGTGATTCCGAAGTTGTGAGTTGAGTAGCTTTGTTTCTTCCTCTCTGGCCATGTATGCCTGAGCAATCAAGGTGGCTTTGGCTAAGTCCAAGTCTTCCTCCGCTAGCAATTTGCGGAAAATCCCCTTGTGCCGGATTCCCAAAACAAAGAAGTCTCTTAACATTTCTTCAAGAACTGCCCCGAATTTGCATGGCCCAGCAAGACGCCTTAGCTCTGTGATGAACGTTGCCACGTCTTAGCTTGCTCCGCGCCGATGGGTGTAGAAACGGTGTCTCGCTATGAGCTTACTGCATTTCGGCTTTAGGTCATTTCGAACTAGCTCGCACAGTTTTTCATAATTTTTCTCAGCGGGTTTCGTCGGGGCCAGTAGGTCCTTGATCAGTGCGTATGTCCGTGATCCGCAGACCGTGAGGAGGATGGCCCTGTGTTTGCTGGCATTCGCGGCTCCCTCTAAGTCTTTCACGACAAATCATTGATCCAGCCGGTCAATTAAGTCATCCCGGTCTTCCCCGACACAATATCACTCGATGTAGTCAACGGTGGCCATAGCTACGTGTCTGTATCCTATTCTTGTCGCCAGTTGATACGTACGCTTGTCACTATAATAAATCACACGTGACCCATGCTGGAGCTGATCACCTTGTGACCTTTAGGTTTAATGTAAACTCCAAAAGTGAAACCTGCAGGAGGAACCTGCTTTATATAGGGAGGCAGCACAAGGTGCAGTAAAGTGTGCCTCCCGGGCTTTCCCCATCTGTTGTCTGTTACATGTAATTACTTGGTACAATGCATGGTACAGAGTATGACCGCAAAAAAATCACAGGTAAGGCCACACCTGGAATACTGCATACAGTTTTGGTTTCCATATTTAAGAAAGGATATACTTGATTTAGAGGCAGTTCAGAGAAGGTTCACTAGGTAGATTCCAGAGATGAGGGGGTTGACTTACGAGGAAAGGTTGAGTAGATTGAGCCTTTATAGGGGAGTCTAGAAGTAGGGACCATAATCTTTGAATAAGGAGCTTCCCATTTAAAACTGAGATGAGGAGAAATTTCTTCTCTCAGAGGGTTGTAAATCTGTGGAATTTGCTGCCTCAGAGCACTTTGGAAGCTGGGTCATTGAATAAATTTAAGACTGAGATAGAAAATTACTTAACCGATAAGGGAATAAGGGGTTATGGGGAGCGAGCAGGAAAGTGGACCTGAGTCCATGATCAGATCAACCATGATCATATTAAATGGCGGAGCAGGCCCGAGGGGCCATATGGCCTACTCCTGCTCCTATTTCTTATGTTCTTATTTTTAGAGTGGCAGTTGTGGCAGTGCTCTGACTGCTGCCATCGCCACTAGGTCCACTAGTCAACCGGGTATCTCATAGTGTTGCAGCAGCCCACCAAACAGGAATGCTGTCATCCTGAGAGATGACAGCAGGTTCCTGCTTCACGGACCCAGTGCCACTCCCCCAGGGCAGCACCAATCTTCTGCAGCACAGTTTGGTGGGCTGCTACAATACCATGAGATACCTGGTTGGCTGTGGTGGACCTAGTGGCAATGGCAGCAGTCAGAGCACGCTTGGCATCAAACTTAGACTGCATGAGAGCACTCTGAACTTCCATGCCCCCAACCATTGTCTGCATTACAGCACTGAGACGTTGAGTTGCTTCCACCTGTGCTGGAATGGAAGCTGCCATGAGGTCTGGATCAGCATGGTCTCTCTGGGAGTCCACCATGGTCTGCAGACTGGCAATGATGGGCTCCATGGTGTGCACAGAGCTTTGTGGAGGTGGACTCCATCATGCTCCTTACCATAGCCGAGAGGCTCTCGGGCACCCTTGCCATTACACCTATCATGTCAGAATTCATGGCCCGCACCCTTTGTGTGAATGCCTCCCCATTTGAGATCCTCATCTGAGTCCTGTGGAGCAGAAGTCGCCCTCTCGGAAGATGGCTCCCGAGGTTCCCTTTCACCTTGGCCCTGCTGCAGCCCGCTAGGCCCCGGTGCATCATTCAGTGCAGAGCCCTAGGGGGTGGTGGGGCGGGGGGGGGGGGGTGGGCTCAGGTGCAGGCACCACAGCTTCTGCCTGGTTATCTGAAAGTATAAATGGCATCAGGTGAGGGCAGTGGGGCAGGAATGGAGCAAGGAATGCAGACAGTGTCAGGAGCTGGAAAGTGATAAAGCCTTCTGGTGTGCCAGGGAAGTGGTATGAGAAAAGGAGAGGGGATAAAGTTACCGTTGTTGCCCCCAGCGGGGTCGATGTCTCCACCGGCCACCACCTGCAGGCCAATGTGCCGCATCACTCGCTCCTCCAGATCAGACAATGGCCACAGGTCAGGTTCCCCTCCTCCAGTCCTCTGCTGCTCCTGTCTGTTATGTGCCATCTTGGCCTGCAAAAGAAAGGAACTTGTATGAGTAAGAGTCCAGCTTTGTATGTGGAAGATATGCCTGCCGTGGTTGAAAAGATGTGAATGTAGGCAAGGTGTGAGATGAGGATGTGAGTGTGAGTAGCTGCAGATGCTTGGTGGTTGAATGGTGTGGCAGTTATGGTTTGCACAGTGTGCACAGACAGAGGTTGAGAGGCTGGTATGGAGGATGTATAGAAGCTTGTACTCAACTTCACCACTCAACATAGGTCATTGCATTTTTTCCAGCACTGGATGAGATTTTTCTGCACCACTTTACTGACCGACACCTCCTGGGCCACCTCTTGCCACATGATGCGGAAAACCTGCAGAGGTGGCCTCATTCCCAATGCAGGGAACAGCGACTCCCTCCTTGTCTCCAGTGCCCCCACCAATACCTCCAGAGCCACATCGTTGAATCTTATAGCCCTCTCCATTGAAGGGGGATTACCGGCAACCATTTCACAATCTTCCTCAACTCCAGAGATCAGTGACTGAAGTTCAGCAATGCTGAAAATGAGCAGCAGCAGATTCAAATGACCTCCCCTTTAAGAGCCAGATTGAGCTGCAGTCAAGGATTGAAGGCTGATTGCTGAATAGAACTCAGCTGAAATTGGGTAAGTGGCTGTGAAACTCTTTTTGGAGTTTATCTGAAAAACATAAAACATTAAACCGTGCCACCCGACCTGGATGACACACCAGACATTTACAAGGCCCTTTTTTTCTTTTTTGTGTTTTTATTTCTTTTTTTGGGTTTTTTTTTTGGGCACTAAAATTAAGTGGCTGTGAATAGTGCCCCTGCAGCCCCCAGCTGAGACCATTAGCGCCTCATTTACCGCTCCCCTTCAATCCTGGGGCAAAAATGTCGAATTTCACACAATTTGGCAAGACATCTCGGCGGGCGCTAAATTTTCCAAAGTTAAAACTTAGCACCCCAAACAGGGTGCTACCACATTTCTCCCTCCATGTTTTTAAATGGTGTAAAAGCTCGTGGCAACTCGATTTGCGCTGGATGTAATTTGAGCTTAAAACCTTGCAATCTTTTGCGCTAGTTTGTCCGATTTTGGGCAAATTGCAACAAAAAAAACAGCACAACTGAAAACTCCTGCCCCATACATGTATATTTGATTGAAAACACAGCTGCCGATTGTTTTGTTAATGTAGTATGTATTGTTAATTCATGTTGTTTCATTTTAGTGATCCCTTCCCAAACACAGCTCCCCTTTCTCTAGAGAAACTGGAAGTCTTCAAAACTGTCAAAAAAATAACAGGTTGGTTCATTGGAAAACTGTTTCCAGGCCTCTGCCTTTTAAAATAAAAAACAATTTATTTGCAAATGATGTACCCCGTGTTCTGTATTCTCACTTTTTCGAGAGGTCCAGAATGTAACGCTGTACCTTCTCAACACCATAGGAGACCTTGGTTTCTCCTAATGCAATGAATTATGAGAATTGTTATGTCACTGCAGTTGGCTTTGTAGTTGTGCTGTAACATTTTGAGACTTTTGGCTCAAACAAAATAGATTTTAAAAAGTTATTTAAAAAGGACTCGGCTTGATTTACAAAATGTAAAAACTATGAAAATATATATTTTAATCATTACTCTGCAAAATGCACGAAGGCTCCAGCTTAGATTAGAATAGTGACAGAATGCATTTGTGCTTCAGAATGTTGCTGCACACTTGTGTTTTTTAGTACTCCCTGTGAAAAACCTTGGGACATTTTTCTACGTTAAAGATGCTATATAAATGTAAGTTGTTGCAATTTCCCATGTGGAAGTTACCATTCATAGCTGTCTTATTGTGGAAAAATGTCAAGCAGAGGGCATTAAATGTGAGGCAGTCATTTCAGATGACTTTTATATACCTTCGAGCAGATAGTTCTTTGGGTGCCATAAGAATAGTGAAATGTACAAGACAGGAATAGAAAATTGTCATTCATATCATCAGTCCCACTGTCTATAATATATCCCATAATACCTATCATACCCCTCTAATATATTTTTCTCCGTGTACTTTTCTATATCTCCATTGTATCTGCAGATACAATCACCTCCCTTGGCAATCTATTCCAAATATTCACTACCCTCTGTGCAAAATAGTTAAATGTAGTTTATCTTTATGTCTTCGAAGTTTTAAGCTATGTCCTCTTGTTGTAGAATCAGTGACTGTGCAAAACATTTTGATCTTTATTTTACCTATAACCTTTAGGACCTTGAGTATTTCTTTAAAATCTCCACTGAAATTTCTCTTCTGCAGCCCTCTCCTAATCAGGCACCTAATCCCAGTTATCGCTGTCTCTCTTTGCACCCTCTTTAATGCCTAGAAGTCTTTCCTTAGCATGGTGACCAAAAATGTACACCGTACCAAAGCTCCATATAAACTCAAATCACATCCTGAGGTTTGTGCTCTCTTCCTATGGCTAAACAGCATAAGATTCTATGTCATCATCATCATCATCATAGGCGACCCCTTGAACGAGGATGACTTGCTTCCACGAGAGTTCACAGGTGTTTCAATGAAGGACCCGATGTTCCAGTCCTGAACTCCAGTTGAGGGGGTGGAAGATGTCTGTACGTGAATTTTTTTAACGTGTGGTGACCGTTGCACACCAGCCACCACACGGGCTTGAAGAGCTAGGCCTTTATCCCGTGGCAAGGGTTGAACCAGGACAATTGGAGACCTGCTCTGCTGCACGGACCTGGTGCACACACATATCGCAGTGTGGGCAGGTCCATGCTGCCCCTGGGCCCCCTGCTCTTCTGGGCCCCGTATCCTCATTCACCGCACCTCCGCCACGATGTTCCAGGGCCTGGCGCTCCAGCTCTATTTATAGTCCCGCCCTGCGGTGGTGTTCTCACACAGGTCGGGGCGGCCCATGATGTTCCAGGGCCTGGCGCTCCAGCTCTATTTATAGTCCCGCCCTGCGGTGGTGTTCTCACACAGGTCGGGGCGGCCCATGATGTTCCAGGGCCTGGCGCTCCAGCTCTATTTATAGCCCCAACCTGCGGTGGTGTTCTCACACAGGTCGGGGCAGCCACAATGTTCTAGGACCCGGCGCTCCAGCTCTATTTATAGCCCCGACCTACGGTGGTGTTCTCACACAGGTCGGGGCAGCCACAATGTTCCAGGGCCTGGCGCTCCAGCTCTATTTATAGTCCCGCCCTGCGGTGGTGTTCTCACACAGGTCGGGGCGGCCCATGATGTTTGTGCTGTGTCCACTCCTACCCCATACTGTGCAGAGGGCTTGAGCAATCTATTCAGCAGTATCCCCAAATTTACCTCCTATATTAAGTCCTCAACATACTATCATTTAGTTTATATTGGCAATGTTTATTATCCTTTCCTAATCTCATGACTTTGCATTTGCCGACATGAAATGACATCTGCGATTCATCAGCACAGCTCACCAATCTATCTGGTCTTCCAGCATTTAATTAGCCTGTTCGCTGCTGTTTAACAATTCTCCACCCCCACCCCCCCCTTCCCCCTCCACCGTTCAGTATCATTTGGTGTTTGGTTTCTGTCCTTGTTTCCAAGTCATTTATGTGCATTATAAACAGCAACGTCCCTACCCTACTGGTTTCCTCCTCCGTGACAATCAGCTTCAAGTACACCACCCTTCCTATGTTCCTAAAGTACAGTATTACATCTCAAGCTTCTCTGCAAGGTGCGAATACAGAACACTGGGTAGATGATTGATTTTTAAGAATACAATATTTTATTTTTAATTGGATTTGATTTACTTTTTAATGAAAAATAATGTGGAAAAGAAGGAATCCAGTTGGAGAGCACAGATCAGTGATGAGCTGGTTATAAACTCTAGATTGATATCGCTCAAGTTTCTTCAGTATCAACTAGTGATATGAAGTTTCACAAACATTATGCAATTCATTTTTAATGTACTTCTGTTTTCACAAGGGCATTTTTAAATTCAAAATTGGCCAGACAATTACACAGATCTTCAGGCTTTTGAAAATCTTGAAATGATACGTGGCCGGACACAACATCAGTAAGTGGTTTATATAGCTGTAGCTTCATAGGGCCCGAGTTTGGCGAAACATAATTTCTGCTCAAGTACCGTCCAAAGGACCACTAAGAGCCTAACGGTATTTTGGGCGGAAGTTTCAGGAAAAAATGTGGAAAAGACCGCCCGGCGGCAAAAATTGGCCTTGCACGCCGATTCTGGGCGGCAGCGGGCAGTAGTTCCCAATCTGGGTGGCAAATACGATATTCGGCAAAGTACCGCCGAGGATAGAGTCGGGCCCAGGGAAGGGGGGAAACTGATAAACTAAAAAGTTTTCAAACCAATAAAAAAAAAACACCAGAAATCCTTCAGGGGACTCCATCCACCTAAATCCCTGCAAAAGAAATAAAGAAAAGAAGTGCACTAACCTTTTTTGGCAGGAGTTCATACTTATGGTCGAGGTAAGACCTGCCTCCATGCGGCAGTCTTTTCCCCTGCTAGAGCGGAGGACCTCCCGGACCAAACTGGAAACGCAGCAGGCGGGAGGATTTTTGTGGGCGTTGCACGCCGGCGCACGCCAGTGGACGGTACCCAACGGTCTTCTCTCTCCGCCAGCGCGAGGACCTGACGAAACTCGCTCGGAGGGGGGAGCGCCCGGAAACCATCGAGACCACTGAGAAAATTCGGTGGCAGCCGACGGTAAGTCGATCAAACTCGGGCCCATAGAAACTATTTATTAATGGTAAGCAGTCATTTATTAAATTAATTGTGTTGTGAGTATAATTAAAGTGCACATTTTCACTAAGGAATCAATTCATTTTATCACGGTCACACAGTTTCACACCTGGAAAGGAAGTCGCAAGGATTGTTAGCTATGTCCATTAAATTCATTAAACAGCAACGTCATGATTCAGAATTATTATGTAGACAATTTAATGCCGTGGCCATTAAAATACAGATGACTTGGTGGCATCCAATTTAGCAGTTTGCACTGTTGTGAAATAGTGAGATGAGTTTGTTTCCTAATTTTGGCCAAACCACTAAAGTCTAGTGGGCAGGTGCAAAAAGCAATCAAAAAGGTTAATGGAATGTTGGCCTTTATCTCAACGGAGCTGGAATTCAAAGTTAAGGAAGTGATGCATCAGTTATAGAGAGCCTTGGTCAGATCCCATCCAGTGGGGGAATACAGAAAAGGGCATAATCTTTCAATTAAAGCTAGGCCATATAGGAGTGAAACAGGAAGCACCTTTTCATGCAAAGGGTAGGGAAAATCTAGTACTCGTTCCTCCAAAAGGCTGTGGATGCTGGATCAATTGAAATTTTCAAGGTTGAGATGAGTTATTTTATTCATTCATGGGATGTGACTTCACTGGCAAGGCCAAAATTTATTGCCCATTTGTAATTGCCCTTGAGAAGGTGGTGGTGAGCCATCTTCTTGAACCACTTTGTGGTGAAGGTACTTTCACAGTGTTGTTAGGGAGGGAGTTCCAGGACTTTGATCCAACGACAATTAACGAATGGCGATATATTTCCAAGTCAGAATGGCGTGTCACTTGAAGGGGAACTTGGAGGTGATGGTGTTCCTACGCGGCTGCTGCCCTTCTAGGTGGTAGAGATCATGGTTTTGCGGGATGCTATCGAAGAAGTCTTGGTGAATTGCTGCAGTGCATCTTGTAGATGGTACACACTACAGCCATGGTGCACTGGTGATGGAGGGAATGAATGTTTAAGGTGATGGATGGGGTGCCAATCAAGCAGACTGTTTTGTCCTGGATGGTGTCTGTTATATATGTGGACTTGTATTTATTCTGTACAGCCCCCAGAGGGCTCATCTCCTGGAGTCCCAAGGGATCCCATAATCCATTGGGAGCACATGTATTTAAGGAGACACTCTGGAGACCTGCAATAAAAGACTACGGTCACACTTTACTTTGAGCTCACAGTGTTCAGTCTGACTCTTTCTCCATACACAACAACTGGTGATGAGATAGCAAACCCAAAGATGCAGAGAACTGTGGGCATCCTGGAGAAATTTTCGGAGGAAGATGATTGGGAAACTTTTGTGGAGCGACTCGACCAATACTTCGCGGCCAACGAGCTAGATGGGGAAGAGAGCACTGCCAAACGAAGGGCGATCCTCCTCACCGTCTGTGGGGCACCAACATATGACCTCATGAAGAATCTCCTCACTCAAGTGAAACCCACGGAGAAATCGTACGATGATTTGTGCAACTGGTCCGAAAGCATTTGAACCCGAAGGAAAGCGTTCTGATGGCGAGGTACCGGTTCTACGCCTACAAAAGGTCTGAAGGCCAGAAAGTGGCGAGTTACGTCACCGAGCTAAGACGCCTTGCAGGACATTGTGAATTTGAAGGACATTTGAGACTTTTTCGTACTTGGCATTGGCCACGAAACCATACTTCGCAAACTTTTGACTGTAGAGACCCCAACCTTGAGTAAGGCCATAGTGATAGCCCAGGCATTCATTGCCAACAGTGACAATATGAAGCAAATCTTTCAGCACACAAGTGCTGCTACAAGTACTGTGAACAAAGTGATGTTTTCGAATCATAACGTACAGGGCAGGTCACACATACCTGCAGCTGCACATCCGCAGATGACTCAGAGTCCACCATTAAGGGTGATGAATGCAAGGCCATTAACACCTTGTTGGCACTGCGGGGGTGATCATTTTTTTTTCATTCAGGCCAATTCAAAGAGTACGTTTGCAAGGGCTGTGGAACAATGGGACACCTCCAACGAGTGTGCAGGTGAACTTCTAAGCATATTAAACCTGCAAACCACCATGTTGCAGAGGAGGACAGATCCACGGAGGATCACAACAAACCAGAGTCTCAGATCGAGGAGGATGAGGTATATGGGGTGCACACATTCACCACGAATTGTCCCCCGATAATGCTGAATGTTGAACTAAATGGACTCCCGGTGTCAATGGAGCTGGACACGGGCATGAGCCAGTCCATCATGGGCAAAAGACTTTCGAAAGGTTGTGATGCAACAAAGCCTCAAGGCCAGTCTTAACTCCAGTTTGCACAAAACCTAGAGCTTACACGAAATAACTGATTCCTGTAATCAGCAGTGCTACCGTAAAGGTCTCCTACGATGGAGCGGTGCACAAGCTACCACTCTAGGTGGTACCGGGTGATGATCCCACACTGCTTGGCAGGAGCTGGCTGGGGAAGATACGCTGGAACTGGGACGACGTCCGAGCGCTATTGCCCACTGACGACACTTCGTGTGCCCAGGTCTTAAACCAATTTCCTTCGCTGTTCGAACCAGGCATCGGGAAATTACAAGGAGCAAAACTGCAGATCCACCTAATTCCGGGGGCGCGACCCATCCATCACAAGGCTAAAGCAGTACCATACATGATGAGAGAAAGAGTAGAGATCGAGCTAGACCGGCTGCAAAGAGAGGGCATCATTTCACCGATCGAGTTCAGCGAGAGGGCCAGTCCTATCGTCCCAGTCCTCAAGGGAGACAGCACCGTCAGAATCTGTGGCGATTACAAAGTAACTATCAATCGTTTCTCGTTGCAAGACCAATACCCACTACAAAAGGTCGACGACCTCTTTGCAACGCTGGCGGGAGAAAGACGTTCACGAAGCTGGATCTGACTTCAGCCTACATGACGCAGGAACTGGAGGAATCATCGAAGGCACTCACCTGGCCCTCATCAACACGCACAAAGGTCTTTTTGTTTATAACAGATGCCCGTTTGGAATCCGATCAGCAGCGGCGATATTCCAGCGAAACATGGAAAGTTTACTGAAGTCGGTCCCGCACACCGTGGTCTTCCAGGATGACATCTTGGTCACAGGTCGGAACACAGTCGAGCACCTGCAGAACCTGGAGGAGGTTCTTAGTCGACTCAACTGTGTGAGGCTCATGTTAAAATGCTCGAAATGCGTTTTCGTGGCGCCTGAAGTGGAGTTCTTGAGAAAGAGGATTGCGGCGGACGGCATCAGGCTCACCAATGCGAAGACGGAGGCAATCAAGAACGCGCCGAGGCCACAGAACGTGACAGAGCTGCGGTTGTTTCTGGGACTCTTGAACTACTTTGGTAATTTCTTACCGGGGTCTCAGCACCCTGCTAGAAACACTGCATGTCTTACTACGAAAAGGGGCTGAATGCATGTGGGGCAAAAGCCAAGGAAATGCCTTTGTAAAAGCGAGAATATTGTTATGCTCAAACAAATTGCTTGTGTTGTATGATCCATGTAAGCGTTTGGTACTGGCATGTGATGCGTCGTCATATGGTGCCGGGTGTGTATTGCAACAAGCTAATGATTTTGGGAAACTGTAACCAGTTGCTTATGCATCCAGGAGTCTTGTCTAAGACCGAGAGAGCCTAGAGCATGATTGAAAAGGAAGCGTTAGCGTGTGTCTATGGAGTAAAGAAAATGCATCAATACCTGTTTGGGCTAAAATTCGAATTGGAAACTGACAATAAGCCACTTATATCCCTGTTCTCCGAGAATAAAGGGATAAATACCAATGCATCGGCCCACATCCAGAGATAGGTGCTCATGTTGTCCACATACAACTATGCCATCCGCCACAGGCCAGGCACAGAAAACTGCGCCGATGCTCTCAGTAGGCTGCCATTGTCCACCACGGGGGTGGAAATGGCGCAGTCCGCAGATCTAACCATGGTTATGGAAGCATTTGAGAGTGAGCAATCACCCGTCACTTCTCGGCAGATCAAAACCTGGACAAGCCAGGACTCCTTATTATCTCTAGTCAAAAACTGTTTGCTTCACGGGAATTGGTCCAGTGTCCCAGTGGAAATGCAGGAAGAGATAAAGCCATTCCAGCGGAGCAAAGATGAAATGTCTATACAGGCAGACTGCCTTCTGTGGGGCAATCGAGTAGTGGTCCCCAAGAAGGGCAGAAACACCTTCATCAATGGCCTCCACAGTACCCACCCAGGCATCGTAATGATGAAAACGATAGCCAGATCCCAAGTGTGGTGGCTCGGTATCGATGCGGACTTAGTGTCCTGCGTTCACAGATGTAATACATGCTCGTAGTTAAGTAATGTACCCAGGGAGGCGCCGCTAAGTTTATGGTCTTGGCCCTCCAAACTGTGGTCCAGGGTACACGTCAACTATGCAGGCCCGTTCTTGGGTAAAATGTTAATTTTGTGTCCTTACACACTACAGCAAATCAACACGAGGCACATACTGGAGACAAGGTCACTCTGTGACCTATACTTTTATTCACAGGACCAAGAAGTGATGACCCTGCGTGGGACCTCCCTTTATATACCTGGATGACCAGGTGAGGAGTGTCTCCCACAAGTTCACGCCCTGTGGTCAAACTGTGCATTTCTCAGTTGTATACAGTGTACAGTGTTGTAACATAAAGGTTACAGTTATGTGAAGGCTACAAACATGACAGTTAAAATGTTCCTTGTGGTTGTAGACGCGTACTCCAAGTGGATTGAACGTGAGATAATGTCGGCTAGCACGTCCGCTGCCACTACTTAAAGCCTGTGGGCCATGTTTGCCACACACGACTTACCCGATGTCCTGGTGAGCGACAATGGGCCATGTTTTACCAGTGCTGAGTTCAAAGAATTCATGACCCGTAACAGGGTCAAACATGTCACATCTGCCCCGTTTCAACCAGCGTCCAATGATCAGGCAGAGAGAGCAGTGCAAACCATCAAGCAAGGCTTGAAGAGGATAACTGAAGGCTCACTGCAGACTCGGCTATCCCAAGTCCTGCTTAGCTACCGCACGAGAACCCACTCACTCACTGGGATCCCACCTGCTGAACTGCTCATGAAAAGAGCACTTAAGACAAGGCTCTCGTTAGTTCACCTTGATCTACATGAACAGGTAGAGAGCAGGCGGTTTCAACAAAGTGCATACCATAATAGCGCAAATGTGTCATGCGAGATTGAAATCAATGATCCTGTATTTGTATTAAATTATGGACAAGGTCCCAAGTGGCTTCCCGGCACTGTCGAGGCCAAAGAGTGAAACAGGGTGTTTCGGGTCAAACTTTCAAATGGACTCATTCACCGGAAACACTTGGACCAAATCAAACTCAGATTCACAGACTATCCTGAGCAACCCACCTTGGACCCCACCTTTTTTGATCCCCCAACATACACACCAGTGGCAACCTGCACCACGGTTGACCACAAAGCAGAACCCATCATCCACAGCAGCCCTGCAGGGTCCAACACACCAGGCAGCCCACCAAGGCCAGCTGCACAGCAGCCCAGCGAGGGCCCAACAAATGATTCAACAACACCAGCTTTCACACCGAGACAATGAACCAGGGCAAGAAGGGCCGCAGATCGACTCATATTGTAAATAGTTACACTATTGACTTTGTGGGGGGAGGGGGGAGTGCTGTTATATATGTGGACTTGTATTTATTCTGTACAGCCACCAGAGGGCTCATCCCCTGGAGTCCCAAGGGATCCCATAATCCTTTGGGAGCACAGATATTTAAGGAGGCTTCACAGGTTGGAGAGGCACTCTGAAGACCTGCAATAAAAGACTACGTCACACTTTACTTTGAGCTCACACTGTTCAGTCTGACTCTTTCTCCATACACAACAGTGTCGAGCTTCTTGAGTGATGTTGGAGCTGCACTCACCCAGGCAAGTGGTGAGTATTCCATCACACTCCTGACATGCCTTGGTGGAAAGGCTTTGGGAGTCAGGAGGCGAGACACTTGCTGCAGAATACCCAGCCTCTGACCTGCTCTTGTAGCCACTGGAGTTATGTGGATGGTCCAGTTACATTTCTAGTCAATGGTGACCACCAGGATGTTGATGTTGGTGGATTTGGCGATGCTAAGGCCATTAAATTTCAAGGGGAGGTGGTTAGACTCTCAGGAAGGATTTTTAACTATAAAAAGCGGGTGTGTTGAGGTTGGGTGGGGAAGATAAAGTATTAAAAATGGAAATCCCATTAACCCGCCCATTTCCAGGTTTAATGGAGGTGGAACGGGGGAGCCAACTGTTTCCAGGAGGCGTGTTAGCACTTTAAGTATTATAATGGGGCTGGAAGCTTCTGATTTAACCTGTTGTGCAAGTTTAAAAGTGGTTGGCCGAGGATTCGGGATTCCTGGCAGCTGGGACGAGGTGATGACAGTCTTGGGGAGCAATCTTTGAGAGCCAGGAAGAGCAGGAGTGCTTCCCCTGGCCCCGCAAGCTCCCTCACCATCAGCACCCACTCCCATCAAAACCCACCCCCCTCCCTGGGGTCGGGTATCGGGACCACCTGTGGTTGTTTCCTCCTGTCCAGTGTTCCCCGCCCAACTGGAAGCCAGCCTGTCAATCAGACTATCATGTTTATTTATCCATTTCATTTGTCAGTGAATACACGTTGTCTTTAAACTTGGGCCTAACAAACTGTCTTGTTGATATAGTTGCAGTTGTCTTCACCAAACAACTTTCTCTTTCTGCATATGTTTAGTAGCAGTATATCATTTGCTTTGATCAACCTGGCATTAGCTCTCTGGGATTGCATTCACTCAAGGAGATTAGCGATGGTCAAGTAAGAATCATCAACAACAAGAACCTCTGCTACATTGAAACCATGCGCTGTGTCATGTATGTACCCACAATGTAACACCACTGTATTACTGTATACACTCAATCGAGATGCACACCTTGACCACAAGAGGTGAACTTGTGGGAGATAATCCTTACCTGATCACACAGGTATAAAACGGGAGGTCCCACACAGGGTCATCGTCTATGGAGTCCTGTGAATAAAGAGTTAAGGTCACAGAGTGACCTTGTCCCCAGAATGTGCCTCGTGTGGTTTCATACTGTAGAGTAAGGACTTTACATTGGCGACGAGAAACAGGAATTCACGCCCCACAAGAATGGCCACCGGTAGCACAGAGGAACAGTACTGTGTTGGGGAAGACTGGGACAATTTTGTCGAGAGGCTTCAGCAAAGCTTCGTTACGAAAGAATGGCTGGGGGATGCAGCAGCCGACAAGCGAAGGGCTCATCTTTTGACCAGCTGCGGACCAAAGACTTACGCGCTCATGAAGGACTTACTAGCACCCGAAAAGCCGGCGGACAAAACCTTTGAAGAACTTAGCCAATTGATCGGGGAGCACCTCAAACCGGCGAGTAGCATTCATATGGCCCGACACAAATTCTACACCCACCGACGTCGTGAAGGACAGAGCATACCAGACTTCGTAGCAGACCTCCGGCGTTTGGCCAGCCTCTAAGTTCACAGACGCCTGCAGGGGGGAGATGCTAAGGGACTTCTTTATCGAGGGCATCGGTCATGCGGGAATTTTCCGCAAATTAATTGAGAACAAGGATTTGACCTTGGAAGCGGCGGCGTTGATAGCTTAAACTTTCATGTAGGGGGAGGAAGAGATAAAAATAATATACACGCGCAATTCTGCCTCTAATGCGGTGATGGACCAGGGAGTCAACATCATCGATGCGACTCAGAGCTCCGCAGGCAGGCAGGGGCAGTCCAACACTCCCCAGGCAGCAATAGACCCCAGACTAGGATTTCAACAGAGACAATGGCAGGCTGAATGGACATTCACGCCATCACAGTGGACAATGCGGCCCGGGATGGGGCCATTGACACCCACGAATAGGGCACTTAAGAGCAGTCAAAGGGACAGTTGGCGTGGAATGCCTGGCCGTAGCCCCTTTGTTCCCAACAATGGAAACTTTAACTCATGCTGGAGATGTGGGGAAAACGCTCAGCTAGATCTTGCAGATTTCAACAGTTTGTCTGCAGGAACTGCAATCTCAGTGGCCAATTAGCTCGAATGTGCAGGAAGCCTGCAACCAGACTAATATATGAGGACCAGAAGAGGGTTCTTTGAGGCTGGATGACTTTTGGGGCGAATCGATGGACGCCGAGGTTCAGCGGGTCCATGTGGCGAATATTCACAGTTCATACACCAAAACGCCACCAATGATGAGGGTTTTATTAAACGGTATTCCAGTACGCAAGGAGCTGGACACTGGGGCCAGCCAGTCACTCATGGCCATTCAGCAATTTGAGAAGCTATGGCCACTTAAAGCCAGTAGACCCAAATTAACACGTATTGAGACACAATGACGGACTTACACCAAAGAAATCATTCCGGTGCTAGGCAGTGCAATGATGGCTGTCACACACAATGGGTTCGTGAATCGGCTGCCGCTCTGGATTGTCCCGGGCAATGTTGGGGAGGAGCTGGTTTGCCAAGATGAACTGAAAATGGGGGAATGTTCTCGCAATGTCATCTGTGGAGCGAAGTTCGTGCTCACAAGTCCTACAACAATTCGATTCACTATTCCAACTTGGCGTCGGGACTTTCAAAGGCACTAAAGTAGTGATACACATCACCCCGGACGCCAGGCCTGTACACCATAAAGCCAGAGCGGTGCCGTATGTGATGCAGGAAAAGATCGAGAACGAATTGGACCGGCTGTTGAGAGAGGGCATCATCTCGCCTGTTGAATTTAGCGACTGGGCGAGCCCCATCATTCCCGTCCGAAAAGCGGATGGCTCTGTCAGGATCTGTGGCGAATACAAGGCCATCGGATGTCCCTACAAGATCAATACCTGTTCCCGAGAACGGAGGACCTCTTTGCCACGCTTGCAGGCGGCAAGCTGTTCGCCAAGTTGCACCTCACTTCAGCCTATATGACCCAGGAACTGGCCGACGAATCTAAACTATCAACCACCATCACCACGCACAAAGGACTGTTCGTTTATAACAGGTGCCCATTTGGCATTCGATCAGCAGCCGCGGTTTTTCAAAGAAACATGGAAAGCCTGCTTAAATCTATTCCATTAAATCATCACGGGTCGAGACACCGAGGAGCACCTCTACAACCTGGACGAGGTGCTACGCTGACTGGACCGGGTAGGCCTGCGACTCAAGAAGTCTAAATGTGTGTTCTTAGCTCCTGAGGTTGAGTTTTTGGCAGTAGGGTTGCTGCAGATGGGATTCAGCCCAACGAATCCAAAACAGAGGCGATTCGACAAGCACCAAGGCCCTGCAACACATCGGAGTTGTGTTCATTCCTGGGACTGTTGAACTATTTCGGGAACTTTCTGCCGAACTTGAGCACATTGTTGGAGACACTACACGTGCTCCTGTGTAAGGGTTGCGATTGGTTTTGGGGGGACTGTCAGGAACGGGCTTTTGATCAGGCGCGAAACCTACTGTGTTCAAACAAATTGTTGACCCTGTACGACCCCGGGAAAAAATTAGTTCTGACATGTGATGCATCGTCCTATGGGGTTGGGTGCGTGTTGCAGCAGGGCAATGCTGAGGGTCCACTACAACCTGTGGCTTATGCCTCCAGGTCGCTCTCTCAAGCAGAACGGAGATATGGGATGGTCGAGAAGGAAGCGCTTGCATGTGTCTATGGTGTAAACAAAATGCATCAGTACCTCTTTGGTAGGAAGTTTGAATTAGAGACGGAACACAAGCCATTAACATCCCTGTTATCAGACAGCAAGGCTATCAATGCCAACGGATCTGCTTGCATATAGCGATGGGCTCTCACATTGGCTGCTTATGACTGCTCCATCCGGCACCGTCCCGGCACTGAAAATTGCGCTGACGCGCTCAGCAGGCTTCCACTGGCCACCACTGAGGGGGCAGCGGAGCAAGGCGCTGAGATGGTCATGGCTGTCGATGCCTTTGACAGCACAGGCTCCCCCATCACAGCCCGCCAGATCAAAATCTGGACAAACAGAGATCCCCTCCTATCCCTGATTAAGAAATGTGTCCTGACTGGGAAATGGGCGCCCGCACACGGAGCATGCCCTGAGGAGGTCAGACCGTTCCACAGATGGATGGATGAGCTCTCCATCCAAGCCGACTGCCTACTATGGGGCAGCCAGGTAGTTATGCCCCAGAAGGGCAGGGAGGCATTCATCAGAGAACTCCACAGCGAGCACCCAGGCATTGCACTGATGAAGACCATTGCCCAGTCACACGTTTGGTGGCCTGAAATTGATTCAGACCTGGAACACTATGTTCACAGGTGCACGACATGTGCCCAACTGGGTAATGCCCCCAGGGAGGCCCCGCTCAGCCCGTGGCCCTGGCCCACCAGGCCATGGTCACGCATTCATGTTGACTACGCAGGCCCGTTCATGGGAAAGATGTTCCTTATTGTGGTAGATGCGTACTCGAAATGGATCGAGTACATCATTCTGAATTCATGCACGTCATCCACCACCGTGGAAAGCCTACGTGCGATCTTTGCAACCCATGGCTTGCCGGACATCCTGGTTAGTGATAATGGCCCATGTTTCACAAGCTACGAATTCCGAGAGTTTTCAAAGAGCCCCAACTGCGGCGCTCCATGAGGGAGCGTAGACCAACTGAAAGACTAAATCTATGATCCCAATAAGACTTTGGGGGGGAAGGTGATGTCATGTATGTAGCCACAATGTAACACCACTGTATTACTGTATACACTCAACCTAGATGCACACTAATATGTCCTTACTATACAGTACAAATGCACACGAGGCCCATATTCGAGAGAAGGTCACTCTGTGACCAATTCTTTTATTAGCCAGCACTGAAGTGATGAAGGTGGGTGGAGCTTCCCCTTTTATACCTGCAAGTCCAGGTTAGGAGTATCTCCCACAAGTTCACCACCTAGTGGTCAGTGTTCTCACGGTGTACAACTTAGGTCAGTTTATACATGGATTACAATGACAGTTGAATACATGACATCACCTCTCCTCCAAAGTCTTATTGCGATCACAGGTTAAGTCTCTCTGGTGGTTTACGCTCCCTTGTAGGGCGCCTGAGTTGGGGCTCCGGTTGTTGGGCGCTGGCCTGATTATCTGCTGTTTGCGGTGCCTCAGGCCTGTCCGGACTGCCCACAGTGACTGGGCTCTCCTCCACTTGGTTCCGGTGTTCGGTCACCTGTGCTGGAGTGAACTCTACATCGTGTTCTTCCTCTGCTTCTTCTATGGGGTTGTTGAACCTCCTTTTTGTTTGATCCACGTGTTTGCGGCAGATTTGTCCATTGGTAAGTTTAACTACCAGAATCCTATTCCCCTCTTTGGCAATCACAGTGCCTGCGAGCCATTTGGGCCCTGCAGCGTAGTTGAGGACAAAGACAGGGTCATTGGCATCAATACATCGCGCTCTCGCATTCCCGTCATGGTAGTCACATTGTGACTGGCTCCTGCTCTCAACAATTTCTTTCATGGTGGGGTGTATGAGTGATAACCTTTTCATTAGCAGCTCTGCGGGTGGAACCACTGGGAGCGAGTGTGGTCGGGGTCTATTGGCCAACAGGAGGCATGATAAGTGGCTTTGTAGGGAACCCCCTTGGATTCTGAGCATCCTCTGTTTGATTATCTGCACTGCTCGTTCCGCCTGGCCGTTTGAGGCCGGCTTGAATGGTGCCGTTCTGACATGGTTGATACCATTTCCTGCCATGAAGTCCTGGAACGCAATGCTTGTAAAGCACGGGCCATTGTCGCTGACCAAGACGTCCGGTAGACCATGGGCGGCGAACATTGTCCATAGACTTTCTACCGTGGCAGAGGATGTGCTTGAATTGAGAATGTCACACTTGATCCATTTGGAGTAGGCGTCTACTGCAACCAAAAACATTTTTCCCATGAAAGGACCTGCGTAGTTCACATGGATGCGTGACCATGGCTTGGCGGGCCAGGACCAGGGGCTAAGGGGGCTTCCCTGGGCGCATTGCCCAGCTGAGCACATGTGTTGCACCTGCGAACACAAAGTTCCAGGTCTGCATCTATCCTGGCCACCAAATGTGTGACCTGGCAATTGCCTTCATCATGACATTGCCCGGGTGCTCATTGTGGAGTTCTCGGATGCACGCCTCTCTGCCCATCTGGGCATGACTACTCGGTTTCCCCATAGTAGGCAATCGGCCTAAATCGAGAGTTCATCCTTGCTCATGTGAAATGGTTTAAATTCCTCAGGGCATGCCCCGTACGTGGCTGCCCAGTCCCAATTCAGGACACATTTCTTGACTAAAGACAGTAGCGGGTTTCTATTTGTCCAGACTTTGATCTGACGGGCTGTCACGGGTGAGCCTTCGCTTTCGAAAGCTTCAACAGCCATGACCATCTCAGCAGCATGCTCGGTTGCCCCCTCGATGGTGGCTAGTGGGAGCCTGTTGAGTGCATCGGCGCAGTTTTCAGTGTCCGGTCTGTGCCGAATTGTACAATCATAGGCGGCTAACATGAGTGCCCACCTCTATATGCGGGCCGACACATTTGCATTTATGGCCTTGTTGTCGGCCAAAAGGGACGTTAGGGGTTTGTGATCTGTCTCCAGCTCAAATTTCCTGCCAAACAGGTACTGGTGCATTTTTTTTTACTGCATATACACATGCAAGCGCTTCCTTTTCTACCATCCCGTAGCCCCTTTCTGATTGGGACAGACTTGTGGAGGCATAAGCTACCGGCTGTAACTGACCCTTGGCATTAACATGCTGCAACACACGCACGACCCCATAGGATGACGCATCGCACGTTAAAACAAGTTTCTTACATGGGTCATATAGCGTTAACAGATTGTTGGAGCATAACAAATTGCGTGCTCTATCAAAAGCCCTTTCCTGGCTGTCCCCCCAGACCCATTTGCGACCTTTGTTTGGGAGCATGTGTAGCGGCTCTAACAGCGTGCTCAATTTGGGAAGAAAGTTATCAAAATAGTTCAGGAGCGCCAGGAACGAACGCAGCTCCGTCGTGTTACGGGGTCTGGGTGCTCTCTAGATTGCTTCCGTTTTGGACGCAGTAGGTCAGATCCAGTCTGCTGCTACCCTCATCCCAGGAATTCTACCTCTGGAGCTAGGAAGACCGCCTTCGCCTTTTTCAGTCGCAGACCTACCCGGTCCAGCCTGCGTAGCACCTCCTCCAGGTTGTGGAGGTGTTCTTCAGTATCGCAACCCATGATGAGGATGTTGTCTTGAAAAACCACCGTCCTTGGAATAGACTTGAGGAGACTTTTCCATATTTCGTTGAAAGATCGCAGCGGCCGAGCGAATCCCGAACGGACATCTGTTGTACTCAAACAACCCCTTGTGTGTTGTGATGGTGGTCAGCTTCTTCAACTCACTCTCCAGCCCCTGGGTCATGTAAGCTGAGGTCAGGTCCAATTTTGAAAAAGGTTTGCCACCGGATCGCGTCGCAAAGAGGTCCTCTGCTCTCGGTAGCGGGTACTGGTCTTGGAGTGACACCCGATTGATGGTGGCCTTATAATCACCACATATCCTGACCGACCCATCCACCTTGAACACCGATACAATCGGGCTTGCCCAGTTACTGAATTCGACTGGCGAGATGATGCCTTCCCTCAGCAGGCGGTCCAATTCGCCTTCTATCTTTTCACACATCACGTACAGCACCGCTCTGGCCTTGTGGTGTACTGGCCCAGCGTCCGGGTTTAAGTGAATCACTACCTTGGTCCCCATGAAAGTTTCAATGCCGGGTTGAAATAGTGAGTAAAATTTTTCCAGGACCTGTGAGCATGATATTCGCTCCACAGAAGAAATTGCATTGACATCGCCCCATTTCCAGTTCATGACAGCAAGCCAACTCCTCCCCAGCAGTGCGGGACTGTCCCCCAGGACAATCCAGAGTGGCAACCTGTTCTCCGAATCTTTGTGGGTCACGACTACCGTGGCACTGCCTAGCACCGGCATGATCTCCTTTGTATATGTCCGTAGCTGTGCGTCAATCGTCAATAATTTTGGCCTCCTGGTCTTGGACGCCCACAATTGTCGAACTGTTTGATGCTCATCAGGGACTGGCTGGCCCCCGTATCTAGCTCCATTGATACTGGGATGCCATTGAGGAGCACTTTCATCATTATCGGTGGCATCCTGGTATATGAACTGTATATGTGCTCCACATGAACTCGCTGAACTTCAGCTTCCAGCGATTTCCCCCAGTGTCCATTTGGCCTCGTGGGGCTTACATCGGGCCCGTCCTCCTCGTATATCAACCTGGCTGCAGGCCTCCTGCACATATGCACCAAGTGACCGCTGACGTTGTAATTTCTGCAGGCATATTGCTGATACCTGCAAGCTCTGGCTGTGTGTTTGCCTCCACACCTCCAACATGAGCCGTTGTTGGAAACAAAAGGTCCATTACCAGTCGATCATCTCTGACTGTTTCTGTAATTGTCCTTAACAGGTGTTGATGGCCCCATTACTGGCTGCATTGTCCCTTGCGATGGCATGAATCGCCATTCAGCTAGCCATTGTCTCTGTTGAAGTCCTCCTTTGGGTTCGACAACATGCCCGGGCATATCCGATTGCCCCTGTCTGCCTGGAGAACTGTGTGCCATGTTAACAATGTTGACTCCCTGTCCATTTGCTGCATTTAAACCAAGATTTTTGTCAAACATTATTCTGATCTCTTCCTCCTCTGAGATAAATGTCTGGGCCATCAAAGCCGTCGTTTCCAGGGTAAGTCTTTGGTCTCAATCAGTTTCATGAAAACCCCAGCATGCCCAATGCATCTCCGCTCTGCATGCATCTGGGAACTTACATAGGCTCACCAGTCACCGGAGGTCTGCCACGAAGTCTGGAATGCTTTGCCCTTCTCGCCGCCGGTGCGTGTAAAACCGGTGTCTCGCCATGTGCATGCTGCTCGCCAGTTTAAAGTGTTCTCCGATCAACTTACTGAGCTCTTCAAAAGTCTTGTCCGGCGGCTTCTCTGGCGCTAGAAGATCCTTCATCAGGGAGTATGTCCTGGATCCACAAACCGTCAGGAGATGAGCCCTGCGTTTGTTGGCCGAATCCTATCCCAGCCATTCCTTAGTGACGAAACTTTGCTTCTCTCAATAAAATCGTCCCAATCATCACCAACACAGTACCTCTCGTCTGTGCTGCTAGTGGCCATGCTCGCGTTGGTTTAAATCCCAGTTTCTCGTTGTCAATAATATGTCCTTACTATACAGTACAAATGCACACGAGGCCCATACTAGAGAGAAGGTCACTCTGTGACCAGTCCTTTTATTAGCCAGCACTGAAGTGATGAAGGTGGGTGGAGCTTCCCTTTTTTTACCTGAAAGTCCAGGTTAGGAGTGTCTCCCACAAGTTCACCACCTAGTGGTCAGTGTTCTCATGGTGTACAACTTAGGTCAGTTTATACATGGATTATAATAACAGTTGAATACATGACACATACCTTGACCACAAGGGGTGAACTTGTGGGAGACACTCCTTACCTGATCACACAGGTATAAAAAGGGAGGTCCCACGCAGGGTCATCGTCTTTGGAGTCCTGTGAATAAAGAGTTAAGGTCACAGAGTGACCTTGCCCCCAGAATGTGCCTCGTGTAGTTTCATGCTGTAGAGTAAGGACTTTACACGTTGGAAGCAGCTTTTCAAATCTCGCAGACAATCGCAGAAAATAGCGCAAAATAAACGAGAGGCAGAATGCAGTAAGTGAATAACTTTAATTAGACGTCTGTTGGATTCAGATTTTTGTGGGATAATTTAGAATGAAACTCTTCGTGTTTGGCTCTGGAGATCAGCAAACTACTCTGCTTTTGCATTATTTGAATGTCAAAGCATTGCGATAGAAACTTTTTTCTAACCTAGAGCTTTATGCTGTGTGTTTATCCAACAATACTAAGCTCTTCTCAATAACTTTAACACATCAATATATTTTTAAACCAAAATTGGATACGGATTTTACTCCTTTAATCGAAGAATGATAAGCATTACTTCTGAAAATGGATATTCCATGTGTGCATATATAAGCACTAATTGTAGTTCATTAGTGATATAAAAGTTATTGAAAGTTTTTCAAGAAAAATTATTGTATCTCAATATCATCTTTTGGGAAGCAAAGAATGCTGGGAGCCAGCATTGTGTCGAGCATGCTGGTCATGCTTCTTGTAGACCTTTGGTTCTTCTAAAATAAGACTTCAATGTTTTGGAGAAAGCTCTTCTCCTGCTCCAAAATCCCAGACATTAGCAGCTTGCTCTGCTCATGTTGTGAAGACCTAAACGAGTCAACTTGGTTAATATCAGTCATGATGAGTCGCAGTTGTAAAATTAAAATGCGTTTCTTGCATACACTCTAATTATAATATTCTTCAAATCTGAAAATTCTTTCTTGTTTCTACCCTCCAGTTGCTCAAAATAAAGTCTGCCATTCACTGTGTTCTGACGATGGCTGCTGGGGTCCTGGACCCTCGCAGTGCTTTTCCTGTCGTCATTACGTCCGAGAAGGAAAGTGTGTTGTGAAGTGCAGCGTTTTTGAAGGGTAAGTACGATGTAAGACTTGTTGGAATGCCTGATGAGGCCATAGTTATTTTTAAAAGCTGCTTTTGTATTGGTGCAATTGGGATGATTGCAGGACCCCAAATGCTGGGTTTCCAGCAACCAGTGACAACCCCAGTGTAACCTGTCAGATTGTTGTGATCTGGAATATATTGCCTGATAGGGAGGTGGAAACAGGTTCAATAGCAACTTTCAAAAGATAATTAGATATATACTTAAAAAGGAAAAACTTTCAGGGCAGTGGAGTGAAGCTAATTGGTATCTCTTTCAGAGAGCTGGCATGTACACAATGGGCCGAATGGTCTCCTTCTGTGGTCTATCATTCTATGATTCTATTTGCTAATGTGAATGTCCAGGAAGACCTGATTTCCAGAGACTTGAGCATATAATCCAGGCTGACTTTCAGTGCAGTACTGGGGGAGTGCTGCACTGTCGTATGGGGTGTTAAGCCAAGGCCCTGCCTCCCCTCTCAGATGGACATAAAAGATTCCACGGCACTATTCGAAGAAGAGGAGGGGAATTCACCTGGTGTCCTGGCCAACATTTATCCGTTAAATTGATTTTCTATTCAAACGCTGAATGGCCTGTTTCTGTGCTAGGTATTCTATGTATAATTCTATGTAAAGTCCATGGCCTGGATTTTGCAGTCAGCGGTGTACCTATGCAGTTTGCCAGTGGCATTTAAACAGAATGCGTACTTACCCGATGGGGCCGCTCCTTCGCGAACTTGCTGACAGAAACGGCAGAGTAGAGGGAAGCATAGTGGCCCAAGGATCCCAGGGACACACCTTCTGTGGAGGCGTACCTGGGATCACATGGGCTGATGCTCCAATCAGGAAACAGAAGCAACATGTATTTGGAGAATTGATCTTTGAAGCTTTCTCAGAGAAGGAATAAAAGGAAATAAAAACAGGAAAAGAATAAATAAATCCAAGGAAAATAATTCCAGTAGTTTAATGGCACTCAGGAGAAAAAGGGTGAAATTCAGTTAAATTAACACCTGCTACATTTCCATTTCTGAAAGAACGCCAAATTTAACAACACCCACTATAAGTTATTAGATGATTCTGTGTGTATGCCTGTCAATTTGTACAGATATTCCTCATTTTCTCCGGGTGCCATCCCAAATGAGACAATTAGGTTCTACAACTTTATACGTTCCTGGATGTCATCTAATTGGGGAGGAAAGCGTTTTTAAAGATTCTTATGCAGTAATAAAGCATCAGATGAAGATTTGTTATTGATAGGTATCCCCTTACACTGTGGCAACAGGTCCTGCGCCTGTTTTCCACCAGTCATAACATTTTCATACGTAAATACTGGGCAATTGGTGGGCAATTCACCCAACTCTGCATCAGCAATTAGGTTTCAATGTCAATGCGCTGTCGACGTGGATGATCTGTCAAGTCAGAACTTAACAGATCACAAGTTCGGGATTTAGCGCATGCGGAATACTGAGCTTGTGGTCCATTTCAAAGGTGGTATGATGGCGCACTCTGAGTACGCCGTCATACCCCCTCTGCAAATTCTGCCCCCATACGTGTTTATTCCCCTCTTCCGTCATTTAAAAATACCTTTGTATGACATGAAGGATAGGAGTTACTGTCATTAGATCTACCTTATCTGAGTACGACATTTTGAAAAGAGTTATTGTTACATGTCTGTGTCTTGTAATCCTGTCCCACACCTTCAACTGGTACGGAACTCATTACCAGCTGGGCTATTCCTCTAGCTGAGAAATTCAATATAGGATTAAGTACAAACTGCTGATAATTCAGTCATTTTTGTAGACTAGAAAAAATTGACTTGTACAATAATTCAAATTAAGCAATGTAAATAACACAAAAAAATTGAATTAGCAGATAATTTGCATTAAACAACTTTGAATTAAGAGTAGATTGTTCTATGCATGCTGTGTGCTTGCATTGATAGCGGAGCTGGGTGATGTTTTTCCTTTAATCTGTCAGTTTTTCAATAATGCGCTCGCCACAGGAGTCTGATATTCATCTATTTCAGAGAAGTGGTGACCTTGATATAAGGCAATAGGGTGCCCTGCAGTTAGAGCTTATTCAGTAATATTCTGACTGTTGAACACAGGAACATAGGGCCCAAGTTTCGGGCCGTGCCTAGAACAGGAGTAGGTCATTTAGCCCCTCGAGCCTGTTCCACCATTCAATGAGATCATGGCTGATCTGCGATCTAATGCCAGATACCCGCCTTTGGCCCATATCCCTTAATACCATTGGTTAACAGGATTGGAATCAGTCTGTTTACAGCAAAGCGTTTTTTTATTAGTAAATATTTAGTAAAGTGGAAGAAAGCAAGAAATCCTGTGATTTAAATGTAAAAGGATGTGCTCCCAGTGCATTTGGGTGCAGAGAAGGTGCTTTGCAGAAAAATCTGCTTTACCCTCTGATTCCCGAAACAAGGATGACTGAATAAACAATTAGTGGAAAAAAAGAATTGGATTTATATTGGATTAAGTACCCTGCACTATAAAGCTGCTTTTCCTTTTCCTTTTTTACAAGCAAGAATATCAGTATAAAGCAAGAATGTTTCCCATTTTGGACTAGCAGTTAATTTCTTCCATTGGCAAACTATATTTGTCAATACCCATTTACTAAAATCCAATAACAGATGTAATTCTCTGAAGGTTGTTACTTTTAATATCCTATTAGGGAAATTAAACCTAGGTGAACAAGTTGGACGTTATTTCTGATGATTATTTTCCTTTCTCTTAATGCTCTGTTGTATCCTTGCCGATTTCCATGTGTGAGTAGTAAATGGGGGTTTGGGGCGGAGCAAATGCTGCGGCTGCCTGCAGGAGTCGTTGGGGACCCATACGGTTTTTGCAGATCGCCACTCTTTAGCACGTAGTAGACAAGCTGGAAAATGTGCTCCCTGCCGTCATGTCACCAATTCAGGTGGTGCAGCCGCTTCTCGAGGGTCTGCAGTAGTTTAAAGGGGAGGTGCATTTTTTGTGTGTCACAGAATGAGGCAACAATGTAGAGCAGCAGGCAACATGAATTCAATATCTACAGAAACAACTGGAAGCACTTTCATATCCTTTAAGGTGAAAACACTCACAAGCTAATGTAAGAAAAATGTCTCCAAAAGCTCTGGACAGCTTTAGTCAAGAGCAGCTGAGGATCCCTTTAAATATCCATTAAGTGGCCATCCATGGTTGTTGGGTTGGAGCGGAAAGTGACAGAAGTCAGGAGGTGTGGGTGGAAAATGGCTGTGGCCACCAGGATTCATGTGTACTTGAAAATCAGACTACACGCAAAAGCAGTGGAGCGGTTGGGTCTAGCATGTGCTTTATTTTCATGGCCCTACCACCCCATTTCTGAATGCAAACAGCACATTATGAAGACAAACATGGCCCTCTTGTTTCTTGTGCTCAGACTATTCCAGAATGACTTGGTTAAGCTTTCTCTGATCCAAATCTCCGGGTGCACTGACACAGAGGACTGATCTTACCCGTATAAAGTCCATCCCAATGTAGTCTGATGAGTTTCATGTTTCTGCACAATCTCAGACTAAAGTGGTGGAGACTCACATTGCACTACAATTAACCAGTGCTATGTTCGATTTTTTTTTGTTGGTTTCAATATAAAAATGTTTAACCACAGATACCATTTTTTTATGCCTGTTTTTAATGCATTTCTTCAGATGTTTGACTTTTAAACCATGAGTTTGTTCACTAAAAATGCTTTCTTGATTTTTGTAAAGGGAGTCGAGAGAGTATGTGGATGGATCCCAATGTATTCGATGTGATGTAGGATGTAAACCACAGAATGGGTCCGAAACCTGCACTGGTTCTGTAAGTCAAAATGAGGAATGAGTAAAATTGAGAAATAATACAATATTCAAATGTATGATGAGTCACAGCAAAAGCATTTGCTATTAAAGGTTAAAATACAGTACGCAGCAGCAACTAAAATCACTGAAATGCTGTATCTGCATCTTGAGACAAAAGAATAGTTGAGGGACAAGTAGCTATTAAGATGGTGAGAAATAGGGATGAACATCACTAAGGAGAGCATAGGGTTTTAAGTGGCCTTCAATATGTAATAATTGCAGGGTAGCAGATTGGCAAAGCATATTGGAATACCAGCCTAAAGTGTTGTGGACTGATGGGGAACAGGTTTGATTCCTATTACAGTCAAGATCAGCCCTGACAGTGGTTTGGGATTAGCTTGCTTGTCCTCTGGAGAATTAATATTCTCGTTGAATTAGTGGGTTCTGAGAGGCACAGGTGGAAACCTGGGGATGATTCAGCCACAATTGCTGTGTGCTCGATGTGATGGGGAAAATAGAAAAAAATATTTTTTGTGGGGAAGAGGGAGGGAATTGCTCACATCCAGCCTCCTCATGCCTGCTTTAGGTGGCCGACAAGAATGTCTTGAATATCATCCAACTCAATATAGTGTTAGATGTATCTCGGGCACCCTTGAAACATGTGAGACAGCACCAAAAAAATTGTGTTTTTTGCCTCTGTTCTGTGCCTGAAAAACAGGCAGTCGGGTCAAATTTCTCCATCTTTAAAAAAAAAAGTTTCTCCTGCTCTCTGTTCTAAGTATTTTGCATTTAATCTTGTATCTATGGCTTTGTTCTTAACCACACAACTACAGGAAACAGTTCGCTTCTATCAACCTTATTCTTTCATCATATTAAACAATTCTATCATATCATTTCATAATTTGCGTTGTTCTAACAAAAACTGACCCAATTTTTCACGTCTACCTTCGTATTTGTATTTCCTCATGTGAGGCGGCATCCCAGTGAAATAGCATTGTGCCAGCGTTGGCGGCAGTCGGGAGCACCGTCGGAGGTGCGTGGTGAGGCCTATAAAAGGCGTGACTTGTGCAGCTACAGGGAGAAGGCAAAAAAGAAGTAGAAAGAAATCAAAAGGTGACGTCACAGCCAAGAGGGTACGTGATTGGCTGGTGATTGGTGAGTAGTTTTTCTTTTTTCTCTTCTATATCAGTGAGTAACTTTTAACATTGTTGTTGCCAATTTAAGTGTATATAAGGGTTAAGTCATGGCAGGAGAGCTCGGTCGGGTGTTATGCTCCTCCTGTACCATGTGGGAACTCAGGGACACTTCCGGTGTCCCTGACAATTACGTGTGCGGGAAGTGTATCCGCCTCCAGCTCCTGACAGACCGCGTTGCGGAGTTGGAGCTGAGGGTGGATTCACTCTGGAGCATCCACGATGCTGAGAATGACGTGAGTATCACGTGTAGCGAGTTGGTCGTACCGCAGGGAAAGGGTCCACAGCCAGATAGGGAATGGAAGACCAACAGGAAGAGCAGTGCAAGGAAGGTAGTGCAGGAGTCCCCTGTGGTCAACCCCCTGCAAAACAGATACACTGCTTTGGGTACTGTTGAGGGGGATGACTCATCAGGGGAGGGCAGCAGCAGCCAAGTTCATGGCACCATGGCTGGCTCTGCTGCACAGGAGGGCAGGAAAAAGAGTGGGAGAGCAATAGTGATTGGGGATTCAATGGTGAGGGAAATAGATAGGCATTTCTGCGGCCGCAACCGAGACTCCAGGATGGTATGTTGCCTCCTTGGTGCAAGGGTCAAGGATGTCTCGGAGCGGGTGCAGGACATTCTAAAAAGGGAGGGAGAACAGCCAGTTGTCGTGGTGCACATTGGTACCAACGACATAGGTAAAAAAAGGGATGAGGTCCTACGAAACGAATTTAAGGAGCTAGGAGCTAAATTAAAAAGTAGGACATCAAAGTAGTAATCTCGGGATTGCTACCAGTGCCACGTGCTAGTCAGAGTAGGAATCGCAGGATAGTGCAGATGAATACGTGGCTTGAGCAGTGGTGCAACAGGGAGGGATTCAAATTCCTGGGGCATTGGAACCGGTTCTGGGGGAGGTGGGACGAGTACAAACCGGACGGTCTGCACCTGGGCAGGACCGGAACCAATGTCCTAGGGGGAGTGTTTGCTCGTGCTGTTGGGGAGGATTTAAACTGATATGGCAGGGGGATGGGAACCAATGCAGGGAGACAGAGGGAAACAAAAAGGAGGCAAAAGCAAAAGACAGAAGGAAATGAGGAAAAGTGGAGGGCAGAGAAACCCAAGGCAAAGAACAAAAAGGGCCACTGTACAGCAAAATTCTAAAAGAACAAAGGGTGTTAAAAGAACAAGCCTGAAGGCTTTGTGTCTTAATGCAAGGAGTATCCGCAATAAAGTGGATGAATTAACTGTGCAAATAGATGTTAACAAATATGATGTGATTGGGATTACGGAGACGTGGCTCCAGGATGATCAGGGCTGGGAACTCAACATCCAGGGGTATTCAACATTCAGGAAAGATAGAATAAAAGGAAAAGGAGGTGGGGTAGCATTGCTGGTTAAGGAGCAAATTAAGGCAATAGTTCTGAAGGACATTAGCTTGGATGATGTCGAATCTATATGGGTAGAGCTGCAGAATACCAAAGGACAAAAAACGTTAGTGGGAGTTGTGCACAGACCTCCAAACAGTAGTAGTAATGTTGGGGAGGGCATCAAACATGAAATTAGGGGTGCGTGCAATAAAGGTGCAGCAGTTATAATGGGTGACTTTAATATGCACATAGATTGGGTTAACCAAACTGGAAGCAATACGGTAGAGGAGGATTTCCTGGAGTGCATAAGGGATGGTTTTTTAGACCAATATGTCGAGGAACCAACTAGGGGGGAGGCCATCTTAGACTGGGTGTTGTGTATGAGAGAGGATTAATTAGCAATCTCGTTGTGCGAGGCCCCTTGGGGAAGAGTGACCATAATATGGTGGAATTCTGCATTAGGATGGAGAATGAAACAGTTAATTCAGAGACCATGGTCCAGAACTTAAAGAAGGGTAACTTTGAAGGTATGAGGCGTGAATTGGCTAGGATAGATTGGCGAATGATACTGAAGGGGTTGACTGTGGATGGGCAATGGCAGACATTTAGAGACCGCATGGATGAACTACAACAATTGTACATTCCTGTCTGGCGTAAAAATAAAAAAGGGAAGGTGGCTCAACCGTGGCTATCAAGGGAAATCAGGGATAGCATTAAAGCCAAGGAAGTGGCATACAAATTGGCCAGAAATAGCAGAGAACCCAGGGACTGGGAGAAATTTAGAACTCAGCAGAGGAGGACAAAGGGTTTGATTAGGGCAGGGAAAATGGAGTACGAGAAGAAGCTTGCAGGGAACATTAAGACGGATTGAAAAAGTTTCTATAGATATGTAAAGAGAAAAAGGTTAGTAAAGACAAATGTAGGTCCCCTGCAGTCAGAATCAGGAAAAGTCATAACGGGGAACAAAGAAATGGCGGACCAATTGAACAAGTACTTTGGTTCGGTATTCACTGAGGAGGACACAAACAACCTTCCGGATATAAAAGGGGTCGGAGGGTCTAGTAAGGAGGAGGAACTGAGGGAAATCCTTATTAGTCGGGAAATTGTGTTGGGGAAATTGATGGGATTGAAGGCCGATAAATCCCCAGGACCTGATGGACTGCATCCCAGAGTACTTAAGGAGGTGGCCTTGGAAATAGTGGATGCATTGACAGTCATTTTCCAACATTCCATTGACTCTGGATCAGTTCCTATGGAGTGGAGGGTAGCCAATGTAACCCCACTTTTTAAAAAAGGAGGGAGAGAGAAAACAGGGAATTACAGACCGGTCAGCCTGACATCGGTAGTGGGTAAAATGATGGAATCAATTATTAAGGATGTCATAGCAGTGCATTTGGAAAGAGGTAATATGATAGGTCCAAGTCAGCATGGATTTGTGAAAGGGAAATCATGCTTGACAAATCTTCTGGAATTTTTTGAGGATGTTTCCAGTAGAGTGGACAAGGGAGAACCAGTTGATGTGGTATATTTGGACTTTCAGAAGGCTTTCGACAAGGTCCCACACAAGAGATTAATGTGCAAAGTTAAAGCACATGGGATTGGGGGTAGTGTGCTGACATGGATTGAGAACTGGTTGTCAGACAGGAAGCAAAGAGTAGGAGTAAATGGGGACTTTTCAGAATGGCAGGCAGTGACTAGTGGGGTACCGCAAGGTTCTGTGCTGGGGCCCCAGCTGTTTACACTGTACATTAATGATTTAGACGAGGGGATTAAATGTAGTATCTCCAAATTTGCGGATGACACTAAGTTGGGTGGCAGTGTGAGCTGCAAGGAGGATTCTATGAGGCTGCAGAGCGACTTGGATAGGTTAGGTGAGTGGGCAAATGCATGGCAGATGAAGTATAATGTGGATAAATGTGAGGTTATCCACTTTGGTGGTAAAAACAGAGAGACAGACTATTATCTGAATGGTGACAGATTAGGAAAAGGGCAGGTGCAAAGAGACCTGGGTGTCATGGTACATCAGTCATTGAAGGTTGGCATGCAGGTACAGCAGGCGGTTAAGAAAGCAAATGGCATGTTGGCCTTCATAGCGAGGGGATTTGAGTACAAGGGCAGGGAGGTGTTGCTACAATTGTACAGGGCCTTGGTGAGGCCACACCTGGAGTATTGTGTACAGTTTTGGTCTCCTAACCTGAGGAAGGACATTCTTGCTATTGAGGGAGTGCAGCGAAGGTTCACCAGACTGATTCCCGGGATGGCGGGACTGACATATCAAGAAAGACTGGATCAACTGGGCTTGTATTCACTAGAGTTCAGAAGAATGAGAGGGGACCTCATAGAAATGTTTAAAATTCTGACGGGGTTAGACAGGTTAGATGCAGGAAGAATGTTCCCAATGTTGGGGAAGTCCAGAACCAGGGGACACAGTCTAAGGATAAGGGGGAAGCCATTTAGGACCGAGATGAGGAGGAATTTCTTCACCCAGAGAGTGGTGAACCTGTGGAATTCTCTACCACAGAAAGTTGTTGAGGCCAATTCACTAAATATATTCAAAAAGGAGTTAGATGAAATCCTTACTACTAGGGGAATCAAGGGGTATGGTGAGAAAGCAGGAATGGGGTACTGAAGTTGCATGTTCAGCCATGAACTCATTGAATGGCGGTGCAGGCTAGAAGGGCCGAATGGCCTACTCCTGCACCTATTTTCTATGTTTCTATGTTTCTACCCTCTTGAAAGCTTCAATATCCTTCCTATAGTACAGAGCTCAGTACTGCACACAGAATTCTAACTAAAACTTTAGGCTTATGTCCGATCACCATTACCTTTTGGCTGTAATATGCTAAGGGCTAGAATATCCACTTTTTTTGCATGCTTAATGCCCACTTAACGTCTATTTTACCGCTGCAATGACGTATATCGCCCATTTTGGCACAAAATGGAAACTGATGGGCATTTTTAGGAAACTTATCGCAGAGCGTTACTTTCCCCATGGTGCTTAACACCAGGAAAAAATATTATATTACTGCCCGCCCACTTTTTTGGGGCGGAATCAGCAGAATGGGCGAAATCAACACCCATAATATCGCCCATACATTTGACTAGAACTTGTCGTGTTCTTTCAGAGAACTGGTGTTAAGCCCCTCTTTCTAAAGTCAGATTTTCAGACTAACCTAACAATATTACATTAATAAATACTGTAAGATTATTATGGATTAGTTGTTTGTTTTAGAACACCTGTTTTCTATCTTTTGTGATATAATCATCAGTACTGGATTTATAATTGTGTGTAAAAATGACATATAAAAGGTTGTAAACATCAACTGTATGCAATGGTAACCTGAATTATATTAAACATGTAACTCTTTTGCTTAGAATTAAAATCTGTGAGTAAGCCGTAACCCAGACAGCCTGGGGTGAGAAAGAACATAACATAAGAAATAGGAGCAGGAATAGTCCATACAGCCCCTCGAGCCTGCTAAAGATGACTGCTTTAGTCGAATAAGGAAGCTGTTGGGTGAATTAACGAAAGTCGGATATTAGCCAACAGCTAAACATAAGGCATAGAGTGGAGCTAGCTGTGGGAACCAAGGTCAGCTGTGGTTGCAACCCTGTTGGACTGTTATGATGTCTAGTTGTGAGCTAAAACACAGGGCCATCAAGGATGTGATGTTATATTATGGAGACACGTTCTTTTGTGTTGCCATAACTAATCCAGGTGTGAGTCTTGATGGTAAAAAACGGATGTAAGGTGGTCGTAAGATTGGAACCTGAGTAAGCAAAGGTGCTGTGGACGTGGCATCTTTATGATTGGATTTTGGGGAATTAGTTGTAAGCCAATTGGTTCAGTAGGACTCCAAAGGTTTTGAATGAGGGTATAAGAAGGAGGTCTTAACAGCCACAGAGTGTAGAAGATTTCAGAAAGAGTAGATGATTTCAGGAAGAATCCAAGGGACACCCGAGAGACAAAGCGAGACAAGAAACACAAGGTGCGGCCTACTCAGTTGCAACAGAACGTTGTAACGGGGTAATAATAAATGTCAATTATACTCTGTATTGCTCGAATACTGTAATGTATTAAGTCTTGCTTGTGCTGAATAAAGTTAAATCACTATCACCAATACGAGTCAACTTCGAATTGTTCAGAACCAAGGTTCCTCTGGGATCCTACAATACATTGGATGAATGCTATATACTTAAACATACGAATCTCCCAGGCAATTATCTATGATGTTACACATTGGGAGTTGAGCCCTGTAATGTGTTGCGAAGTATTATCTCCACGTTCCCAAAAGTATGCGATGACAATGCACCTCATAACAATTGACAACAGAAGCAGATCCGATTACACTATCACAGATTTTAAAATAATGAAATAAACTGTCATGTCTGTAACTACAATGTAACACCACTGTATTACTGTATACACTCAACTTAGATGCACACCTTGACCACAAGGAGTGAACTTGTGGGAGACACTCCTTACCTGATCACACAGGTATATAAAGGGAGGTCCCACGCAGGGTCATCACTTCTGGAGTCCTGTAATAAAGAGTTAAGGTCACAGAGTGGCCTTGTCCCTGGAATGTGCCTCGTGTGGTTTCATGCTGTAGAGTAAGGACTTTTACATTGGCGACGAGAAATGGGAATTCACGACTCACGAGAATGGCCACCGGTAGCACTGAGGAACGGTACTGTGTTGGGGAAGACTGGGACGATTTTGTCGAGAGGCTTCAGCAAAGCTTCGTTATGAAAGACTGGCTGGGGGATGCAGCGGCCGACAAGCGAAGGGCTCATCTCCTGACCAGCTGCGGACTAAAGACTTACGCGCTCATGAAGGACTTACTGGCACCCGAAAAGCCGTCAGACAAAACCTTTGAAGAGCTTAGCAAATTAATCGGGGAGCACCTGAAACCGGCGAGCAGCATACACAGATTCTACACCCACCGACATCGTGAAGGACAGAGCATACTGGACTTTGTAGCGGACCACCGGCGTTTGTCCAGCCTCTGTAAGTTCACAGACGCCTGCAGGGGGAAGATGCTCAGGGACTTCTTTATCGAGGGTATCGGTCATGCGGGAATTTTTCGCAAGTAAATTGAGACCAAGGATTTGACTTTGGAAGCGGCAGCATTGTTCGCTCAAACTTTCATGGCGGGGGAGGAAGAGACGAAAATGATTTACGCGTGCAATTCTGCCTCTAACACGCCGATGGATCAGGGAGTCAACATCATCAATGCTACTCAGAGCCCCTGCAGGCAGGCAGGGGCAATCCGACATTTACCAGGCAGCAACAAACCCCAGAGCAGGACCTCAACAGAGACAATGGCAGACTGAATGGACGTTCACGCCATCACAGTGGACAATGCGGCCCGGAATGGGGCCATTGACACCCACTAATAGAGTACTTAAGAGCAGTCAAAGGGACAGTCAGTGTGGAATTCCTGGCCATAGTCCCTTTGTCCCCAACAATGGAAACTTTAACTCATGCTGGAGGTGTGGGGGAAAACACTCAGCCAGATTTTGCAGATTCCAATAGTTTGTCTGCAGAAACTGCAATCTCAGTGGCCATTTAGCTCGAATGTGCAGGAAGTCTGAAACCAGATTAATATATGAGGCAGATGGACCAGAAGAGGGTTCTGTGAGGCAGGATGACTTTTGGGGCAAATCGATGGACGCCGAGGTTCAGCGGGTCCATGTGGCGAATATTCACAGTTCATACACCAAAACGCCACCAATGATGATGAGGGTTTTGTTGAACGGTATCCCAGTACGCATGGAGCTGGACACTGGGGCCAGCCAGTCACTCATAGGCGTTCAGCAATTTGAGAAGCTATGGCCACTCAAAGCCAGTAGATCCAAATTAGAACGTATTGAGACACAATGACGGATTACACCAAATAAATCATTCCAGTGCTAGGCAGTGCAATGATGGCTGTCAAACACAATGGGTTAGTGAACCGGCTGCCACTCTGGATTGTCCCGGGCAATGGTCCTGCACTGTTGGGGAGGAGCTGGTTAGCCGAGATGAACTGGAAATGGGGGGATGTTCACACAATGTCATCTGTGGAGCGAAGTTCGTGTCCTATAACAATTCGAGTCACTATTCCAAAATGGCGTTGGGACTTTCAAAGGCACTAAAGTAGTGATACACATCACCCCAGACACCAGGCCAGTGCACCAAAAAGCCAGAGCGGTGCCGTATGTGATGCGGGAAAAAATCGAGAGCGAATTGGATCGGCTGTTGCGAGAAGGCATCATCTCGCCTGTTGAATTCAGCGACTGGGCGAGCCCCATAATTCCCGTTCTAAAAGCGGATGGCTCTGTCAAGATCTGTGGCGACTACAAGGCCACCATCAATCGGGTCTCCCTACAAGACCGATACCCGCTCCCAAGAGCGGAGGACCACTTCGCCACGCTGGCAAGCAGCAAGCTGTTCACCAAGTTGGACCTCACTTCAGACTATATGACCCAGGAACTGGCCGACGAATCCAAACTACTGACCACCATCACCACACACAAGGGACTGTTTGTTTATAACAGGTGCCCGTTTGGCATTCGATCAGCGGCCACGATTTTTCAACGTAACATGGAACGCCTGCTTAAATCCATTCCGGGAACAATCGTATTCCAGAACGACATCCTCATCACGGGTCGAGACACCGAGGGACACCTCCTCAACCTGGAGGAGGTGCTACACCGACTGGACCGGGTAGGCCTGCGACTCAAGAAGTCTAAATGTATGTTCTTAGCTCCTGAGGTTGAGTTTCTGTGCAGAAGGGTTGCTGCAGGTGGGATTAGGCCCACCGAATCCAAAACAGAGGCGATTCGACGAGTACCCAGGCCCTGCAACACATCGGAGTTGTGTTCATTCCTGGGACTGTTGAACTATTTCGTGAACTTTCTGCCGAACTTGAGCACGTTGTTGACACCGCTACACGTGCTCCTGCGTAAGGGTTGTGATTGGTTTTGGGTGACCGTCAGGAACGGGCTTTTGATCGGGCGCGAATCCTACTCTGTTCAAACATGTTGTTGACCCTGTACGACCTCTGTAAACGTTTAGTTCTGACATGTGATGCATCGTCCTATGGGGTTGGGTGCGTGTTGCAGCAGGGTAATGCTGAGGGTCAGCTACAACCTGTGGCTTATGCCTCTAGGTCGCTCTCTCAAGCAGAACGGGGCTATGGGATGGTCGAGAAGGAAGCGCTTGCATGTGTCTATGGTGTAAAAAAAATGCATCAGTACCTCTTCGGCAGGAAGTTTGAATTAGAGACGGACCACAAGCCATTAACATCCCTGTTGTCAGACAGCAAGGCTATCAATGCCAACGCATCAGCTCGCATACAGCAGTGGGCTCTCACGCTAGCTGCTTATGACTACTCCATCTGGCACCGGCCCGGCACTGAAAACTGCATTGACGCGTTCAACAGGCTCCCACGGACCACCACCGAGGGGGCAGCGGAGCAAAGCGCCGAGATGGTCATGGTTGTCGATGCCTTTGACAGTGCAGGCTCCCCCATCACAACCCACCAGATCAAAATCTGGACAAACAGAGATCCCCTCCTATCCTTGATTAAGAAATGTGTCCTGACTGGGGATTGTTTGCCCGCTCACGGAGCATGCCCTGAGGAGGTCAGACCGTTCCACAGGTGGATAGATGAGCTCTCCATCCAAGCCGACTGCCTACTATGGGGCAGCTGGGTAGTCATGCCCCAGAAGGGCAGGGAGGCATTCATCAGGTAACTCCCCAGCGAGCATCCAGGCATTGTGATGATGAAGATCATTGCCGGGTCACACGTTTGATGGCCTGGAATTGATTCAGACCTGGAACACTGTTTTCGCAGGTGCACGACCTGTGCCCAGTTGGGTAATGCCCCCAGGGAGGCCCCGCCCAGCCCGTGGCCCTGGCCCACCAAGCCATGGTCACTCATTCACGTTGACTACACGGGCCCGTTCATGGGGAAGATGTTCCTCATTGTAGTAGATGCGTACTCGAAATGGATCGAGTGCATCATCCTGAATTCATGTATGTCATTCACCACTGTGGAAAGCCTACATGCGATCTTTGCAACCCATGGCTTGCCGGACATCCTGGTTAGTGATAATGGCCCGTGTTTCACGAGCTATGAATTCCGGGAGTTTCTGTCGGGCAATGGCATCAACCACGTCACGACTGCGCCGTTCAAGCCGGCCTCCAATGGCCAGGCGGAATGTGCGGTCCAAATTATTAAGCAAGGTATGCTCAGGATTCAAGGACCCTCCCTACAATGCTGCCTATCGCGCCTCCTGCTGGCCTATAGATCCCAACCACACTCACACACGGGGGTCCCGCCCGCAGAGCTACTCATGAAATGGACACTCAAAACTCGGTTGTCCCTCATCCACCCAGTCCTGACCGACATAGTTGAGGGCAAGCGCAAGTCACAAAACGAGTACCATGACCGTAATTCGAGGGGGAGATGTATAGAAATAAATGATCCTGTATTCATCCTCAATCATGCCATGGGGCCCAAATGGCTTGAGGGCACTGTAATTGACAAAGAGGGGAATAGGGTCATCGTGGTAAAACTCAACAATGGTCAGATATGCCGTAAGCACTGGACCAAGTAAAAAAAAGGTTCAGCATCGACACGGGGGAACCTGAAAAAGACCATGAGATGGAGCTCACACTACCACCAGCGAACGTGCAACAAGAGCAATCAGAAGAATGCACAGTCCCTGCGTTCAGCCCGGACAGGCCGGAATCACCACAGATGACAGACACTCATGTCAGTGTCCAACAACCAGAGCCCCAACTGTGGCGCTCCACGAGGGAACGTTAACCACCTGAAAGACTAAACCTATGATCCCAATAAGACTTTGGGGGGGGAAGGTGATGTCATGTTTGTAACTACAATGTAACACCACTGGATTACTGTATACACTCAACTTAGATGGACACCTTGACCACAGGGGGTGAACTTGTGGGAGACACTCCTCACCTGATCTCACAGGTATATAAAGGGAGGTCCCACGCAGGGTCATCACTTCTGGAGTCCTGTAATAAAGAGCTAAGGTCACAGAGTGGCCTTGTCCCTGGAATGTGCCTTATGTGGTTTCATGCTGTAGAGTAAGAACATTACATAAACTAGAGAACTTGGGGTGAATATTTTGAATTAACTGAAGATTTAGCGCCAGTAGAGATGAGGCAGAGAATGGAGCGATATTCAGGACTTTGTTTTTTGGGAAGCCACCCATCGAGGGCACCGTCTGTGCTCCCACAGGGCAATTCCCCCTGCGGGGCACAAAAGGGGTCTGCACCGGGCGGTAAGGGGTTGGCGCATCTGGCGGGCGGTAAACATGGGGCATGGTAGAAACCCGCTTCTGCCACCCCCAGCCGGGGCAATTGTGGTCACACCCTCCGCCTGCCCCTGGTCAGAAAGGCCTTACCGCCCCGTTACATAACGGATCCTAAAAAAGGGACAATTTCGGCTCCAAATGTTTGTTTCCAGCACCATGCAATCACAACATGATAAATAAAACCACCACAAACCAGCTTCATCACAGCTAACTGACAACAAAATGATATTGATGAACATTGCAGCACAGTTAATTAACAAATTAATGAAACAGTCCGCACTACTAAAACAATAAATCCATCCTTCAGATGAAACATTGAACCGAGGCCCCATCTACCCTCTCGAGTGGACGTACAAGATCCCATGGTACTATTTTGGAGTTTAGCATGAGGGATAAATATTGTCCAATATTTATCCCTCAACCAACATCACTAAAACAGATTATCTCGTCATTAACTCATTGCTGTTTGTGGGACCTTGCTGTACCCAAATTGACTGCCGCCTTTCCTACATTACAACAGTGATGACACTTCAAAAACAATTCCATGTCTGGGAGAAACTAGTTTGTGCAAAAGCCTTGAAGTCAGGACAAAGTCCTTTAGCAACTGCCACACCACTCCCTGTAGACTTTAATAACATTCAAGAACTCTAAAAGCACCAAACACTTTGACAATCATAGCAAGAGACAGTAGAAATCCATCAGCAACTAACTTGAAAGTTCATGATGATCCGATTAAATAGGACTGATGGGGTTCCTTCCTGCTGCTGAACACGTGTTAAAAGAGGACGTTAGCTGGAACGTCAAACTCCAAAATGGCACCACTGGCATCAAATCAGTAATTGCACGCTTGATCTGCCTACTCTACATACTTCCAGTGGACATTCACTGTGCGAGCACTAAAGCCCTCACCAATATGGCGTCCAGTGCGACTCGCACCACATGGGCACCATTCTGGATCTCTAACAGCACTTGTGGCACCCAAGAAACAGGTGCTATAGTTCCAAATTTTGCTCTCTGAGAATTTATCCCTTCATCATCTAGATTTAAACCAAACCAGCCTATTTCAAGTATTTTTGAGTAAATGTGTCTAAAATGTTTTTTAAAAGATTAGACGACTATTCAGTTTATTAGTGACTCAAAATAACTATAATTTATTCACTAAAAAAGATGACTTATCGCTAAAATAAGTCTAGGTGACCAAATCATCTCAACACCTCGTTAAACAATACTGATGTTCTATTAACTGGTTCCCCAATGTATCAAAATTCTACAGGCAGATGGCAGCATTTCTCTGATTACATCTTTCTGTAGCTTTGTTAAAAAATATATCCTGCTCAATGCATAAGTTTAATTGATCACTGGTTACTTGGTAAAGTTGTTGGAAAGTTTCAAATATACCTATTAATTAATTGCCATAAACACACTTGTGTATAATTTAAAACAATATGCAAACCGCAAGACTGATTCCCAACATCAGAAAATGACGTCATCAAGATGAGAGGAACTGGGTGCTTTAGCCTTAAAAGGTGGCAGAAAGTGGGCCTTAAAGGAATGTACAATAGTAAATAGTATAAAAAAGGTAAGTCTGATTGCTGCTTCATGATAAGCCATGGCAGCAGGTCAAGGGGCATAGGTCCAAACTGATGAAAGGTGAAAAATTGACGGCCAGAAATTATTCTTCACACAAAGAGTAATCTTGGAATAAACTACTTAGAGTAGTGGCTGTGACAAGCACCGAGTCATTCAAGAGTCAGTTGATGCTGTGATAATGGCCTGTAGGTTTATTCTTTTGGACAGATAAGCTAAGATGGGCTAAATGGTCTTTGTCATCGATGTTTAGCTTGTGAAACACATTCTGCAGTAATTTGGAAGTTCAGAATCATATAATTTGGTATATGCTTGGGGATTTAATGCCGCATTTTCAAACAGTCTGCTAATTATAAAATTATATAATGTAACTCTTGTCGGTAGTGTTTTCTTTCGGAGCACTGCGGTTGAGTTCATTGATAGAGAAGGAACACTTTAAATGTGGCTCACAGCAACACTGTCAAAAGTTGATTTGCTTGCATCAGTTTTGCAAGTCATGAGCTGTAATTGGAATCACATCCAGAATGAACAATGGAATCATAGGGACAGTGGTCACTGGTTAGTTTAATATTTTAAAAGTTAATAAATCTCCTGTGCCCCGATTCCGGGGCCTGGACTTTTAGCGCCCGGTGTGGAGATTCCACGCCCAATGCTGAATTAGGCCTAATGCCTCTCAAAGGAAGTGGAGCACTGTCTCAGCGCTCCCTTTCCTTTGGGGGCGTGTCCTGGGGCAGTAATGTGGCGCTGAGTGCAGCACTACATGGATGCTCCGAGTAGCGCTAACACGCTACAATGCCCCTCCACTTGAATTAAAGGGGAGGGCCACTTCACACTCTGCAAGACCTTTGGTGTCTGCCATTGGGCCAACAGGGCAGTGTGAGACTGGGCCAGCAGCCCGGCACCCAAGACGGAATTCCGAGCTGCACGACGGCAGCCCGGTCCATACTAGGGCCGCCATGGTCAAGCCGACCCAAGAGTCGGCCGACAAACAAAGCTGGCAGCCCAGGGCACTGCAGATTTCCCCTTTAAACAGAGCCCCGAGAGTGGACCCGCGAAGCTGGCATTGACATCCGCCCGCACCAGCCTCGCGGCCCGCGTGGGGCATTAAGGGGTCAGGGCGGTGAGGGGGTCACCTCGCACAGCGATGACATCACTACCGGTTGCGCAGCAGCCTGGGGCACTAACCACAGGGCACAGTGCTGTCGGGTCATCGCCTCTGAAACCACCCAGTCAATTTCCTGGGAGGCAGTAGCACCCCCCTTCTCCGGGCGAAAACTGCCCCCCCCCCCGGAGGCGATAACGGGGCTATAAAAAGGGGAAATTTCACCCCCTTATTGTCATAAAATCTATGGTTGATTTTATCGTCATTTCAGGAAAAAATACAAAGTTAAATTTGAACTGGGTTATTTAGATCATTTGCATATTGATTTCAAGTCTTGTTCAGATTGACTCTTCTGTTTTTCCAAACGTGTGTGTTGTGCAATAACTTGCTGTTTCTGATTTACAGCACAATGAAACTTTTTTGAACATAAATCAAAGTGCCAGGAAGCAGATGTTAAACCTCCGTTCCCATAAATCATTTTTTACAGATAGATTATTTCTATGTATGCGACTGACACACATTAGCTTTCCACAGGTGCTGTAAAAGCAGGAGGGATATTTTCATTAAAAAGCTGCAGCTCTAGATTGGTTCTTTATTATCTAATGCTGCATTGTAACCTGTATGAACACACTGGTACATTTCTGTTCCTGCGCAGCCTACTGCGTGCCTTTGAATTTCTTGTGTGCAAGTTTCCACATCACTGAGGGTAACAGACTTATATTTTCTGAGTTGATCAGAATTGATTTCAGCTGTCACAGTGATTTAAACAAATTAACCGTTATGTAAGACAAACCTTCCAGCTGTATTTTTTTCTGTACCTATTTTATCTTTCAAGGAAAACACAGTTTCAGGCATTTTCCCCACAGAATTCAGCAACTCCACCAATTCATGAGACTGGATCAAATCAACTTTTGAGTTGTCACGAGCATTTATCATGACTAAAGCTTCCATTGAAAGCTAGATCTACTCAAACAAGATTCGAAAAGAAGCAGTCTAAGGGGCTGAAATTCTGGGTCCCTATGAGGCCTGTTTCCGCTGTTTTGTGGCGGCCATGTGGCGCAATCGAGTGGCTGCCACATTGCAGTCCATTGGCCTCCCCGACCCAAATTCAGCTCGGCGATTTTTTGACCTGTCCCCACTTCCACCCCACTGCTGCCGACTGCCGCAAGCGCATCATCAAATCGCAAACTGCCGCTATCCTGCACCTCCATTGCAAATTTATTTTTAAAATTCCATGAGCTGCTGCACGGTGCCCCGGACATCATTTTCTGTCGGTGCACTTGCTCCTGTCTGTGTGCGGCCCTTCAAGGGAAGGGCCCACTACTGCGGCCGTCATGTTGATATATTTACCGGCTGACTTTCCGATCGGCCAGCCAATTATTGCCCCCAGGTTCGGCCGCACGCCAACAGGCAGCCTGGCACCCCTTCTTGGTGCCCTCCCTGGTGGCCCAGTGGACCGATGTCTCTGAATGTCAAACGCTCTCTCCTTTCAGTGAAGGGGAGAGCGTGGTGACACACACACGTCGTGACATCATCTCCACTCTGCCGCTGAGTGACAGCAGCGGAGACTCGGTCCCGTCTGCACTTCTGCCCCCACTATGACCGACTTCCGGTCCAACACAAAAAAAACTTTAAAGTTGAGAAAATCGCTCGGAGGCCGCCTCATCGCTCCCAGCGGTAAAAAAAGGTAAAAAAAAAAAATCGTGGGTGCGTCAGCTCTCTGGCGTGCCTGAATTTTGGCCCCTTAGGCGTTCCGATGACTCCATGTGTAAATGCGCTGTGTGCTGTAGTGTACCTGACATCAATCTTTGAACACCTAAACCTCAGTTGGAACTAATTTTCAGGCTAATTTTAAAGAATGTGGATCTCACAGTCAGTATGGAGCACAGCATCTTGGAAAAAAGGAATAAGGGCAAGTTAAATAACTGACTCAGATCATAACCACTGCTCTTATTTTTTTCGTGCAGCAGATGCTGGTAATAGTTCTGCTTTTACCATTTGCACCTCCTCTAGACCCATCTTTTGTTTCTTTACTTGTCTCATTACCATCTCCTTTTGCCTTGCATCATCATCCCTTGTCATTCAACCATAACTACCTTCCACCCTATCACAGAGCTTCCTTTTTGTTCGTTCCTCCCCTCTTCCACACCAATTCTTTCCCTGCCTCTGTACTGTTACATTTCTAACTTCTTCCACTTCTGAAGAAAGATCATCAACCTGAAATGTTATCTCTGTTTCTCTCTCCACAGATGCTGTCTGATCTGCTGTATAAAACATTAGTTAAGCCACAGCTAGAGTACTATGTACAGTTCTGGTCACCACATTACCGGAACAGTGACTCCTGCCAACAACCGGAAGCTGCACAGAAGCATACTGCGCATTCATCTGGAACCGGAAGCTTTTTTTTTCCACAGAGCATTTTTGACCGGCATTTTCCTCATAGACCGCTCGTCCCCTGCCCGCTCCTTCCCGGCATTTTCCTCATAGCCCGCGCTCTCCCTGCTCACTCCTTCCCGGCATTTTCCTCATAGCCCGGTCCCTCCCTGTCCACCCTTCCCGGCATTTTTCCTCATAGTCCGCGCTCTCCCTACACACTCCTTCCCAGCATTTTTGAGTTAGCCTGCTCCCTCCCCGCATATAGTTAGTATTTTTTTTAACGAACCCGCAGTAGTTTCCATAAAATTTTGAGGGGCCTAAGATAGAGTGGATAGGAAGGACTTATTTCCCTTAGCAATAACCAGGGTGCATAGATTTAAAGTAATTGGTAGAAGGATTAGAGAGGATTTGACGAGAACTTTTTTCAACCAGAGAGTGGTGGGGGTCTGGAACTCACTGCCTGAAAGGGTGGTAGAGGCAGAAACCCTCATCACACTTAAAAAGTACTTGGATATTAACTTGCCGTACTTGAATTGCCGTAACCTACAAGGCTATGGACCAAGAGCTGGAAAGTACGATTAGGCTGGTGTAATGTCTATAAACTTGTAATGTTTGTAGCTCCACACTGTGGATGTGGACGTATTGTGTACTGCAAGTGCAGGGTTAATAATAAACAGAACCAGGCAGATTTCCGGAGACTTCCGAGAGAGCTGCCTGCCATGTTAGGAAGCTCTGTGTGCTGTGCTCTGTGAATATATCACAGTTGGCGACTGAGATGGGTGTTTTCGGATGATTTAAAGCCTAAATTTTGTTGGTGAAGGATTCAACCAGCCGACAGACAGACTTTGGAAGTTTCTGTCTTTGGAAAAAATCTACAAAATCCGAGGTAAAATACAGTACACGGTGTGAACAGCTAGAGATTAAAATGGCAGGTGTAATCGGATATTTGTGGGAATATAGACATGACCAGGAGCATATGCGGATCGGCTAGAAATGTATTTCATTGCAAATAACATAATCGAAGTTTCAGACAATGCAGTCCAGAACCGGGCTGTGTTGGAACGTAAGAAAGCGATCTTCTTATCGGAGGCAGGTCCGGCATTGTGTGACACTCTTGTAAATCTGCTTGAACCTGACGAGCCAAAGGACACAATGCTTAAAGAGATTTTAACGAAGCTGGAGCATCACTATAACCCCAAACCATTAGAAATTGCTGAAAGCTATCATTTTGGGATTTGGAATCAAAAGGCTGATCAAGTATTGGCGATTATATCGTAGCATTAAAAAAGTTATCGGTGTACTGTAATTTTGGAAACTTTCAAAACCGAGCATTACGGGATCGTTTTGTTTGTGGGCTGAAAAATGATGCGATCAGAAGGAAGTTATTGACGAAGGATGGCTTGACTTTTGAGATTGCTTGTTAGCCAGCGAGGTCGATGAGCATGGCCGAACAATATTCCTGAGAATTAAATAATAATTACGGTCATCAGTCAACTGAGGTAAATCACCTGCAGGTTCAAAATAAAAGACGGTGGGGGCCCAAAGTCTCAGAAACTGGAAGTTCCAACAGAGCGTCGAAGTCGTGCTATAGGTGCCTTGGACAACATATTGCTCAAAGTTGTCCATACGTGAAGGCAGAGTGTTTCTTCTGCAGGAAGACTGGGCATCTTGCGAAGGCATGCCGACTGAAAGGTAAATCAGCTTTTAAAGCTATGAGTCCAGCGTTCAAAGCTATGAGTAGAAATCCCAAGAGACTACATAGCATGGAAGAACAACATCAAGACGAGGAGATGCTGGAGTTACACGTCATCAGGAGCACGAGGTTAACGGACAGCGATTCGGAAAGCATCAAAATTCACATAGATATTGCGGGATTCAAGATTACCAATGGAAATTGACACGGGTGCATCCGTGAGTGTAGTACCGGAGTCGCTGTACCTCGACAAATTGCGTGATTTCCACTGGAGAAATCCAAGATAGAGCTGGGAGGCTACTCGGGAGAGAAAATTCCTGTAATAGGTCATATCACCGTACCGGTGAAAAATAAAGATCAATTTCAGAACTTGCCTCTAATAGTAGTAAAAGGAGACAAGTCTGCCTTACTAGGAAGAAATTGGTTGAGCTCACTGAAGCTGGATTGGAGTAAGATTTTCTGTGTGGAAGCGAGATTTTCATCAACGGATGAGGTTATCAAGCAGTATCCGAAGGTATTCTGCGAAACGGGCAGTCCGATCCAAGGGATCAAGGCGAGTGTCAGGGTACAGAAGGACGCTAGATCGGTTTACTACAAGCCACGTTCCGTACCATATGCACTCAACGAGAAAGTTGAACAAGAACTCAAAAGACTAGAGACTGAGAACATTATTTGTAAGATAGATCGATGTAATTGGGCTACACCCATTGTTGTTGTACCTAAGTCCGATGGTAAAGTAAGATTGTGTGGTGATTATAAAGTAACCGTAAACCAGGTTCTAGAGGGTAATGTCCCCAATACATTGCCGAATATAGAAGATTTGTTCACAACACTGACAGGTGGTCAGATCTTCTCAAAACTGGATCTTACGAATGCCTACTTACAGCTTGAACTAGATGAGGAGTCCAAGTCATGTTTGACTATAAATATTCATCTAGCCTATATCAATTTAATAGGCTACCGTTTGGAGTGTCTTCCACCCCTGCCATATCCCAAGGGGTGATGAACCAGATTTTACAAGGTATTGAGGGCGTAGTATGTTACTTGGATGACATACTAATTTTCTGCACCAAATAGGCAAATTCATAACATATTGAATGAAGTCCTTAAATGGCTAGCGAATCACAGAGTACGAGTGTCTGCTCATAAGTGTGAGTTATTTAAAAACTCAGTGAAGTACTTAGGGTACAGAGTAGACAAAGATGGTTTACATCCAACTATGGAAAAATTGGATGCAATTAGAAATGCACCCACTCCCAGGAATGTCACTGAACTTTGTTCATTCTTGGGTCTTTTGAACTATTATGGGAAGTTCCTACCAAATTTGGCTACGGTATTACATCCACTGAATAAACTTTTGAAAAAACAGGTCCATTGGAAGTGGTCAAAAGAATGCGATACAGCATTCAAGGAGTGTAAAAGAAAATTGATAGAGAGTACCATGTTAGTTCACTATGACATATCTAAGGAGATTAAACTAGCATGTGATGTCTCTCCGTATGGAGTTGGGGCAGTAATCTCTCATGTATTAAGTCGTGGGGAGGAGAGGCCAATTGCTTTTGCTTCACACACTCTCAGTGCCAGTGAGAGTAATTATGCGCAAATTGAAAGGGAAGCTTTGGCATTAATTTTTGGGGTCAAGAAGTTTCACAAATACTTGTATGGTCATAAGTTTACCATTGTTACGGACCATAAGCCCCTAACGGCAATCCTCCATCCAAAGTCCCCAGTTCCAACATTAGCGGCAGCCCGAATGCAGAGATGGGCTTTGATTTTGTCAGCATATACATATGATATTGAATACAGACGATCAGCTGATCACAGGAATGCTGATGCAATGTCTAGATTGCCTTCCCCATCACAAGTTACACCCGATAGGGAAGAAGTGTTTTATTTTTCATACACTGATGAACTGCCAGTCACAGCTGAAGAGATTCGTAGAGCAACCAAACGTGACCCAGTGATGTCAAAGGTGTATGAGTATATTGCAAATGGATGGCCAAACCAGGTAACAGACAAAGATACACATCCATTCTTCATTCGTAGGAATGAATTATCAGTCGATAAAGATTGTATCATGTGGGGTGCAAGAGTGGTTATACCAAATAAATTCAGGTCCAAATTATTAGGAGACCTCCATGACCAGCACCTGGGAATGTGCTTGACCAAGAGTTTTGCACACAGTTATTTGTCGTGGCCAGGTCTTGATAAAGATATAGAGTACATCGTGAGGCAGTGTACGACATGTCAATCGGTAAGCAAGCAACCACCACCAGTACCATTACAGCCATGGAAATGGCCTCCCAGGGTGTGGCAAAGGCTACATATTGATTTTGCTGAGTTCGAAGGACAACAATTGTTCATTGTGATTGATAGCCATTCGAAGTGGGTTGAGGTGTTTCAAATGTGGAAAATAACAAGTAAAACATTGGACATTTTACGAAAATTATTTTCTTCATTTGGCCTCCCTGAAGAGATTGTTTTGGATAATGGACCACAATTTTGTTCAGAAGAATTTGCACAATTCACGAGCAAAAATGGTGTGAAACATACCAAGGTTCCACCATACCATCCTGCTTCGAATGGTGCAGCAGAGCGCACTGTACAAATTGTAAAACGTGCCCTCATAAAACAAATGTTAGATCCAAATCCAAGGAAATGACAGTTGTCATTGGATCACAAATTGGCTAATTTTTTGATTACATATCAAAATACTCCTCATACAACTACTGGTAGAACACCAGCAGAGTTGTTTCTCAAACGACAGCCACGAACCAGATTCTCGTTGTTAAAGCCAAATTTGGCACAGTCTGTAGAGGCACAATTAAGACAGAAAGAGAATCATGATAAAGGTATGGTAAAAGAGAGAAGTGTGAAATTAAACCAGAAGGTGAGAGTGAAGAACCATCACCATAAATGGGTAAAGTGGTTACCAGGAAGAGTGGTAAAGATATGTGGTCCTCGCACATATTTGGTAAAGATGTTTGATAATGGACATGTTAGGTTTGTTCATATTGATCATATTTTACCTACAGACATGGAAGGAGTTTGAAGGTGGGAATGATTCAATTAGTTCTGACTCATCAGATAGTTTTGATATACCAGTAGCAAATCCTAAATTCGATGTACTGGAAACAAATCCAGGAGAGAATCAGAATGAGAATCCTGAGTCCGAGTCAGGAAAACAAAGAGCCTGAAGTTAGAGTGAGTTCAAATGAAAATCAGGGAAATTCCGTGGAGGAAAACATTCCTCAGGATGAGCCTCGAATGAGTGTGAAATCGACACCATGTTTGGAAGGTTCTGTTCGAGAGCGAAGGTATCCTCTTCGAAACAGAAAACAAGTGGTAAAGTTAAATTTGTAAATATGGAAAAAAAAAGTTTATATCCTGTGTTATGTATAAACATGAAAGTTATGTATGATGTTTGTTATGATGGCTTCCTCATTAAGGAGGGAGAAGTGTAATGACTGTAAGCTTGTAATGTTGTAGCTCCACACTGTGGATGTGGACGTATTGTGTACAGCAAGTGCAGGGTTAAACAGAACCAGGCAGATTTCCGGAGACTTCCGAGAGAGCTACCTGCCATGTTAGGAAGCTGTGTGTGCTGTGCTCTGTGAATATATCACAGCTGGATAGCTATTTTTTGGCCGGCATAGACACGATTGGCTGATTGGTCTCCTTCGGTGCTATAAATTTCTATGATTCTATTACATTATGCTGAGTATTTCCAGCAATGTATGTTTTTAATTAAGTTTAATAATTGTTCCTTTAGTCATATCCTTAAATCACACTGCTTATCAAAAATGCCATCAGAAGACAATCAGCATGAATGATATGAGAAAAATCCTACATACCTGGAGGTAACATGGGAAGACGTTTTATGACCTTACCAGATCAGCCAAGGTACTGTTACCTTCCATTAATATAATAACCTAAACAGCAACCTCATGTAACACTCCTTCTCGCACTTAAATTGATTTCAACACTTTCCATGAATGTCCCTTATCTACAAGGTACATTTAGCACTGCCATTTTTCCCTTAGAAGTGTTCCTTCATTCACATCCTGGTATATAATCAGTCCAAAGTACTCACTGTATTCCTCCTAAGCACCAACTCAGATACACACAACCCAGGGCTTAGATAGTGAGGAAGAGGGGAGTGCATTGCGAGAGACACAGAGCACAATAGGAATAATTGCTGGTGGTAGGTGAAGAGCAGGAAACTGCTGTTCAGAGGAAGATGAGGATGAAGCCCAGAGCAATGCCAGGTTGGTAAGGCATCATAGACATAGGTTGGCACCAGTCTGCAAATAGATGCTGCATCGCATCTGCTGAACAAAGCGTTCATATCTCAACTTGCCAAGACATCAGTGCATCAGAAGGCTGTGGTTTCCAAGAAAGACATCAGCAATGCCCGAGACCTACAGCCTTCATCTACCATAGTCACAGCACTAAGTGCACCTGTTAAAATGACAATGGCGCTCAACTTCTTTGTCACAGGCTACACTAGGGAATATATGCCACATAAGCCAATTGGCTGCCCACTGCTGCCAAGGTGACAAACCCCAAATTTTGAAAAAGGTCAATTCATCTCATTTTCAATTGATATCACACATTGATATCGTGCCATATCCCGAGACCATCAATTGTCGCATGGCATTGATGGACTCGGTGTTTCTCAAATCCTGAAAGTAGCAGGCCAGGTGGATAAGGGGTTAAGGCGGCATACGGAATGTTTGCCTTTATTGGCCAAGGCATAGAATATAAGAGCAGGGAGGTTATGCTTAAATTGTATAATACTTTGGTTAGGCCTCAGCTGGAGTACTGAGTGCAGTTCTTGTCGCCGTGTTATAGGAACGACGTGATTGCACTAGAGACGGTGCAGTGGAGATTTACTAGGATGCTGCCTGGAAAAGAGAATCTTAGTTATGAGGACAGATTGGAAAGGCTGGGTTTGTTCTCATTGGAACAGAGGAGGTTGAGAGGAGACCTCATTGAGGTGTACAAAATATTGAGGGGCCTGGACATAGTGGATAGTAAGGGTATATTTCCATTGGTGGAGGGGGCTATTACGACGGGGCTTAGTTTTAAGGTGGTTGGTGGAAGGTTTAGAGGGGATTTGAGGGGGGTGCTTCTTTGCGGGGATCTGGAACTCGCTGCCTGGAAGAGTGGTGGATGCAGAAACCCTCACCACTTTTAAGAGATGGTTGGATGGGCACTTAAAGTGCAGTAACCTGTAGGGTTACGGACCTAGAGCTGGTAATTGTGATTAGACTAGATGACCTTTTGTTGGTTGGCGCAGATATAATGGTAAGTACTGCAGGGAATAGAATACGGCCAGGGTGATCTCCTGGACTAGTTTTGATCGCCTGGATGGGTCGGAGAAGAATTTTCCCAGATTTTTTCTTCCTAAATTGGCCTGGGTTTTTATCTGGTTTTTGCCTCTCTCAGGAGATCACATGGCTCCAGTTGGGGTGAAGTGTAGAATGTTTTTAGTATAAGGGGTGTTGTAGTGGTGGGGGGCGGACTGGTTGGGCTGGATGCTCTTTGTGTTTCGGTTATTGTTCATGGGTTTATATGTAACCTTTAGGGCTGCTGACCGAGGGCCGTGCAGCTCTTTGTCGGCCGGCGCAGACACGATGGGCCAAAATGGCCTCCTTCTGTGCTGTAAATTTCTATGTTTCTATGTTTCTATCAGGAAAATTATGATCCAATTTTACAGAGTGACAGATTCATGGACGCATTGATGGGAACCATGAGGCCATCTGTGCCCTTTCCTTAATCCGATAAATTTTGTAAAAAGAGTACACCTGCTGAATGTGCAAGTGGCATGCAATACAAAATGGAGGTGAAGCAAAGAGCAGGAAGATAGGAGGGGTAATTAAGTCCTGCTCCCGATATTTGCAATTGTTTTAGTTCTGCTCCCAGTTTGTGGGGGATTTTCCAAGTGCCAACCCCAGTGTTTTAACCGCACCTTTACTGTTTCCTTTTAAGTTCCGCTCCTAGTATTTTGATTATCTTTAGTCTCACTCCCAGTCTGCTGTTTTCTTTACTCCAGGTGTTCGCTTTTTAATGTTTGTCTTCTGCTCTTTCTAGTCCTACTCTAGGTTTCCTTTTACATCCACACCCCCAAAAAATCCCAATACACCCATCCACAATTCTTATAATTATATATGCTTGCCTTCCCTCATGATACTTTCACCCATCTCTCTTCATCATAACTGCTCTAATCTCCTCTTTCATAAGAACATAAGAAATAGAAACATAGAAACATAGAAAATAGGTGCAGGATTAGGCCAAATGGCCCCTCGAGCCTGCTCCGCCATTTAATATGATCATGGCTGATCCCATCATGGGCTTGGGTCCACTTCCCTGTCCGCTCCCCATAACTCCTTATTCCCTTATCGGTTAAGAAACTGTCTATCTCTGTCTTAAATTTATTCGATGACCCAGCTTCCACAGCTCTCTGCGACAGCGAATTCCACAGATTTACAACCCTCTGAGAGAAGAAATTCCTCCTCATCTCAGTTTTAAATGGGCAGCCCCTTATTCTAAGATTATGCCCTCTAGTTCTAGTCTCCCCTATCAGTGGAAATATCCTCTCTGCATCCACCTTTCCTGCTTAGATTTCATGCCATAAAGCTCTTCTGTGCTCAACATTCACCAGAACTAATTTTCTTTGGAACTCCATTTGGAAAAGCATAATTCAGTCAGGCAGAGTCAGCATGGATTTATGAAAGGGAAGTCATGTTTGACAAATTTTCTGGAATGCTTTGAGGATGTAACGAACAGGGTGGATAAAGGGGACAGTGGATGTGGTATATTTGGACTTCCAGAAGGCATTTGACAAGGTGCCACATAAAAGGTTACTGCACAAGATAAAAGTTCACGGGGTTGAGGGTAATATATTAGCATGGATAGAGGATTGGCTAACGAACAGAAAACAGAGAGTCGGGATAAATGGTTCATTCTCGGGTTGGCAATCAGTAACTAGTGGGGTGCCACAGGGATCAGTGTTGGGACCCCAACTATTTCCAATCTATATTAATGACTTGGAAGAAAGGACCGAGTGTAACGTAGCCAAGTTTGCTGATGATACAAAGATGGAAGGAAAAGCAATGTGTGAGGAGGACACAAAAAATCTGCAAAAGGACATAGACAGGCTAAGTGAGTGGGCAAAGATTTGACAGATGGAGTGTAATGTTGGAAAGTGTGAGGTTATGCATTTGGCAGAAAAAAATCAAAGAGCAAGTTATTATTTAAAAATGGAGAAAAATTGCAAAGTACTACAGTACAGTGGGACTTGGGGATACTTGTGCATGTGACACAAAAGGTTAGTATGCAGGTACTGCAAGTGATCAGGAAGGCCAATGGAATCTTGGGGCTAGACTTTCCATTATTTTTGCATACTGCCCACATAACATCCATTTTAACGCTGAAATGAGGTATAATGCCCATATATCGCCCATTTAGCCACAAAATGGAAACTAACAGCCATTTCTCGGTCACTTATTGCCGAGCGTTACTTTCGCTGATACTTAATGCCGGCATGTACTTAACGCCGATAAAAAATAATACCGCCCGCTCACTGTTTTTTGTCATAAAGATCAGATTTGCCGAAACTAACGTCCAAAATATCGGCAAGCATTACTTTCGGCACCTCGCACACATATCGGCAAAAATATTGCTCGCCGAAAAAAACGCTGTACTAATCACAGCAGTATGGACACCATTTTGTAAATCACAGGTCGCTTCATTTAAAAGGCTGCTTCAACCTCTGGGGAGTTTTGATGTATTCTGGAGTTCTTTTAAGGAACATCTGAACAAACATCTTCTCATACTGTGGACACTTGGAATTTAGTTTAGGTGTCTTAGTGGGGAAATTTATTGTTTGTAAACAATAGGTATAATACTGATAGTTATTGGAATGGGGCCTGTCATTTCTCAGCCTTTCTTGATGACCACGTACATGCTGCAGACTAGAGATGACAGAAGGTATCTGCGACAGCATTATGTGCCCAATCTAAGATGTGCCAGACTGATGAGGAGGACCAGATCTTCAAACCTCCCCACTCACAGGGAGAAGCAGTCTTACCTCAACTTGTCCGATAACACCTGCCTTAGAAGACTTCGCTTCCACAAAGAGTTTATCAGTGAGATATGCCAACTCATCAGGTGAGATCTGCAGCCTGCCAGCACCATCAGGACTGCACTTTCCGTCGAGGCCAAGGTCACCACGGCACTTTCGTTCTACGTGTCGAGTTCCTTTCGGGCCTCAGCTAGTGACATTTGCTCTATATCTCAGCATGCCACACATTGTTGCATTCTACAGATCACTGAAGCCCTTTATCCATGCAGGATAGACTTTATCAGCTTCCCTATCACCACGGAGGCTTAGACTGAGAGGGCTCTAGGATTCTACCGAATTGCTAATTTCCCCAAGGTGCAGGGAGCAATAGACTGTATTCACATCGCGATGCACCTTTTCAAGATGCAGAGATTTTTCAGAACCAAAAAGGATTCCACTCCACTGAATGTGCAACTCGTTGTCGACCACCAGCAAATAGTTATGGCAGTGAATGCCAAATTTCCGCCAGCATCCATGATGCTCACATCCTGCGTGACAGCGTTGTATCTGGCATGTTTACCGGTCAGCCACAAGGTCAATGCTTGATGCTTGGTAACAAAGGATATGGCCTCGCTACCTGGCTGATGACCCCCCTGCATAACACCTACACAGAAGCCGAGAAGCGATACAACGAGAGCCACAGAGCCACACGCAATATCGTCGAGAAAACCATTGGAGTCTTAAGCAGCGCTTTAGATGCCTAGACCACTCAGATTGTGAGCTACAATACCACGCTGAGTAGGTAGCTCAATTAGTGGTGGTGTGCTCCATGCTGCACAACTTGGCTATGAGGAGGGGACAAGAATTGCCAGAAGGGACTGAAGGTCCACCTCAGGAGAGAGAGGACAAGGAGGAAACACAGAAACATAGAAACATAGAAAATAGGTGCAGGAGTAGGCCATTCGGCCCTTCTAGCCTGCACCGCCATTCAACGAGTTCATGGCTGAACATGCAACTTCAGTACCCCCTTCCTGCTTTCTCGTCATACCCCTTGATTCCCCCTAGTAGTAAGGACTTCATCTAACTCCCTTTTGAATATATTTAGTGAATTGGCCTCAACAACTTTCTGTGGTAGAGAATTCCACAGGTTCACCACTCTCTGAGTGAAAAAGTTTCTCCTCATCTCGGTCCTAAATGGCTTACCCCTTATCCTCAGACTGTGACCCCTGGTTCTGTACTTCCCCAACATTGGGAACATTCTTCCTGCATCGAACCTGTCTCAACCCGTCAGAATTTTAAACGTTTCTATGAGGTCCCCTCTCATTCTTCTGAACTCCAGTCCCACACAAGAGATTAATGTGCAAAGTTAAAGCACATGGGATTGGGGGTAGTGTGCTGACATGGATTGAGAACTGGTTGTCAGACAGGAAGCAAAGAGTAGGAGTAAATGGGGACTTTTCAGAATGGCAGGCAGTGACTAGTGGGGTACCGCAAGGTTCTGTGCTGGGGCCCCAGCTGTTTACACTGTACATTAATGATTTAGACGAGGGGATTAAATGTAGTATCTCCAAATTTGCGGATGACACTAAGTTGGGTGGCAGTGTGAGCTGCAAGGAGGATTCTATGAGGCTGCAGAGCGACTTGGATAGGTTAGGTGAGTGGGCAAATGCATGGCAGATGAAGTATAATGTGGATAAATGTGAGGTTATCCACTTTGGTGGTAAAAACAGAGAGACAGACTATTATCTGAATGGTGACAGATTAGGAAAAGGGCAGGTGCAAAGAGACCTGGGTGTCATGGTACATCAGTCATTGAAGGTTGGCATGCAGGTACAGCAGGCGGTTAAGAAAGCAAATGGCATGTTGGCCTTCATAGCGAGGGGATTTGAGTACAAGGGCAGGGAGGTGTTGCTACAATTGTACAGGGCCTTGGTGAGGCCACACCTGGAGTATTGTGTACAGTTTTGGTCTCCTAACCTGAGGAAGGACATTCTTGCTATTGAGGGAGTGCAGCGAAGGTTCACCAGACTGATTCCCGGGATGGCGGGACTGACCTATCAAGAAAGACTGGATCAACTGGGCTTGTATTCACTGGAGTTCAGAAGAATGAGAGGGGACCTCATAGAAACATTTAAAATTCTGACGGGGTTAGACAGGTTAGATGCAGGAAGAATGTTCCCAATGTTGGGGAAGTCCAGAACCAGGGGACACAGTCTAAGGATAAGGGGGAAGCCATTTAGGACCGAGATGAGGAGGAATTTCTTCACCCAGAGAGTGGTGAACCTGTGGAATTCTCTACCACAGAAAGTTGTTGAGGCCAATTCACTAAATATATTCAAAAAGGAGTTAGATGAAGTCCTTACTACTAGGGGAATCAAGGGGTACGGTGAGAAAGCAGGAATGGGGTACTGAAGTTGCATGTTCAGCCATGAACTCATTGAATGGCGGTGCAGGCTAGAAGGGCCGAATGGCCTACTCCTGCACCTATTTTCTATGTTTCTATAATACAAGCCCAGTTGATCCAGTCTTTCTTGATAGGTCAGTCCCACCATCCCGGGAATCAGTCTGGTGAACCTTCGCTGCACTCCCTCAATAGCAAGAATGTCCTTCCTCAAGTTAGGAGACCAAAACTGTACACAATACTCCAGGTGTGGCCTCACCAAGGCCCTGTACAACTGTAGCAACATCTCCCTGCCCCTATACTCAAATCCCCTCACTATGAAGGCCAACATGTCATTTGCTTTCTTAACCGCCTGCTGTACCTGCATGCCAACCTTCAATGACTGATGTACCATGACACCCAGGTCTCTTTGCACCTCCCCTTTTCCTAATCTGTCACCATTCAGATAATAGGCTGTCTCTCTGTTTTTACCACCAAAGTGGATAACCTCACATTTATCCACATTATACTTCATCTGCCATGCATTTGCCCACTCACCTAACCTATCCAAGTCACTCTGCAACCTCATAGCATCCTCCTCGCAGCTCACACTGCCACCCAACTTAGTATCATCCGCAAATTTGGAGATACTACATTTAATCCCCTCGTCTAAATCATTAATGTACAATGTAAACAACTGGGGCCCCAGCACAGAAACTTGCGGTACCCCACCCATTTACTCCTACTCTTTGCTTCCTGTCTGACAACCAGTTCTCAATCCATGTCAGCATACTACCCCCAATCCCATGTGCTTTAACTTTGCACATTAATCTCTTGTGTGGGACCTTGTCAAAAGCCTTCTGAAAGTCCAAATATACCACATCAACTGGTTCTCCCTTGTCCACTCTACTGGAAACATCCTCAAAAAATTCCAGAAGATTTGTCAAGCATGATTTCCCTTTCACAAATCCATGCTGACTTGGACCTATCATGTCACCTCTTTCCAAATGCGCTGCTATGACATCCTTAATAATTGATTCCATCATTTTACCCACTACTGAGGTCAGGCTGACCGGTCTATAATTCCCTGTTTTCTCTCTCCCTCCTTTTTTAAAAAGTGGTGTTACATTGGCTACCCTCCACTCCATAGGAACTGATCCAGAGTCAATGGAATGTTGGAAAATGACTGTCAATGCATCCGCTATTTCCAAGGCCACCTCCTTAAGTACTCTGGGATGCAGTCCATCAGACCCTGGGGATTTATCGGCCTTCAATCCCATCAATTTCCCCAACACAATTTCCCGACTAATAAGGATTTCCCTCAGTTCCGCCTCCTTACTAGACACTCTGACCCCTTTTATATCCGGAAGGTTGTTTGTGTCCTCCTTAGTGAATACCGAACCAAAGTACTTGTTCAATTGGTCTGCCATTTCTTTGTTGCCCGTTATGACTTCCCCTGATTCTGACTGCAGGGGACCTACGTTTGTCTTTACTAACCTTTTTCTCTTTACATATCTATGGAAACTTTTGCAATCCGTCTTAATGTTCCCTGCAAACTTCTTCTCGTATTCCATTTCCCCTGCCCTAATCAAACCCTTTGTCCTCCTCTGCTGAGTTCTAAATTTCTCCCAGTCCCCGGGTTCGCTGCTATTTCTCGCCAATTTGTATGCCACCTCCTTGGCTTTAATACTATCCCTGATTTCCCTTGATAGCCACGGTTGAGCCACCTTCCCTTTTTTATTTTTACGCCAGACAGGAATGTACAATTGTTGTAGTTCATCCATGCGGTCTCTAAATGTCTGCCATTGCCCATCCACAGTCAATCCCTTAAGTATCATTCGCCAATCTATCCTAGCCAATTCACGCCTCATACCTTCAAAGTTACTCTTCTTTAAGTTCTGGACCATGGTCTCTGAATTAACTGTTTCATTCTCCATCCTAATGCAGAATTCACCATATTATGGTCACTCTTCCCCAAGGGGCCTCGCACAACGAGATTGCTAATTAATCCTCTCTCATTGCACAACACCCAGTCTAAGATGGTCTCCCCCTAGTTGGTTCCCCGACATATTGGTCTAGAAAACCATCCCTTATGCACTCCAGGAAATCCTCCTCCACCGTATTGCTTCCAGTTTGGTTAGCCCAATGTATGTGCATATTGAAGTCACCCATTATAACTACTGCACCTTTATTGCATGCACCCCTAATTTCCTGTTTGATGCCCAACCCAACATCACTACTACTGTTTGGAGGTCTGTACACAACTCCCACTAACGTTTTTTGCCCTTTGGTGTTCTGCAGCTCTACCCATATAGATTCCACATCATCCAAGCTAATGTCCTTCCTAACTATTGCATTAATCTCCTCTTTAACCAGCAATGCTACCCCACCTCCTTTTTCTTTTGTTCTATCCTTCTGAATGTTGAATACCCCTGGATGTTGAGTTCCCAGCCCTGATCATCCTGGAGCCACGTCTCTGTAATCCCAATCACATCATATTTGTTAACATCTATTTGCACAGTTAATTCATCCACCTTATTATGGATACTCCTTGCATTAAGACACAAAGCCTTCAGGCTTGTTTTTTTAACACCCTTTGTCCTTTTAGAATTTTGCTGTACAGTGGCCCTTTTTGTTCTTTGCCTTGGGTTTCTCTGCCCTCCACTTTTCCTCATCTCCTTTCTGTCTTTTGCTTTTGTCTCCTTTTTGTTTCCCTCTGTCTCCCTGCATTGGTTCCCATCCCCCTGCCATATTAGTTTAACTCCTCCCCAACAGCACTAGTAAACACTCCCCCTAGGACATTGGTTCCGGTCCTGCCCAGGTGCAGACCGTCCAGTTTGTACTGGTCCCACCTCCCCCAGAACCGGTTCCAATGCCCCAGGAATTTGAATCCCTCCCTGCTGCACCACTGCTCAAGGCACGTATTCATCTGCGCTATCCTGCGATTCCTACTCTGACTTCCATGTGGCACTGGTAGCAATCCCGAGATTACTACTTTTGAGGTCCTACTTTTTAATTTAGCTCCTAGCTCCTTAAATTCATTTCGTAGGACCTCATCCCTTTTTTTACCTATGTCGTTGGTACCAATGTGCACCACGACAACTGGCTGTTCTCCCTCCCGTTATAGAATGTCCTGCACCCACTCCGAGACATCCTTGACCCTTGCACCAGGGAGGCAACATACCATCCTGGAGTCTCGGTTGCGGCCGCAGAAACGCCTATCTATTCCCCTCACAATTGAATCCCCTATCACTATCGCTCTCCCACTCTTTTTCCTGCCCTCCTGTGCAACAGAGGCAGCCATGGTGCCATGAACTTGGCTGCTGCTGCCCTCCCCTGATGAGTCATCCCCTTCAACAGTACTCAAAGCAGTGTATCTGTTTTGCAGGGGGATGACCACAGGGGACCCCTGCACTACCTTCCTTGCACTACTCTTCCTGCTGGTCTTCCATTCCCTAGCTGGCTGTGGACCCTTCTCCTGCAGTAAGACCAACTCGCTACACGTGCTACTCACGTCGTTCTCAGCATCGTGGATGCTTCAGAGTGAATCCACCCTCAGCTCCAATTCCGCATTACGCGGTCTGTCAGGAGCTGGAGGCAGATACACTTCCCGCAGATGTAGTCGTCAGGGACAATGAAAGTGTCCCTGAGTTCCCACATGGTACAGGAGGAGCATATCACGTGACCGAGCTCCCCTGCCATGACTTATCCCTTAGATACACTTAAATTGGCAACAACAATGCTAAAGTTTACTCACTGTTATAGAAGAGAAAAAAGAAAAACTACTCACCAATCACCAGCCAATCACTTACCCCCTTGGCTGTGACGTCACCTTTCTGTTTCTTTCGACTTCTTTTTTGCCTTCTCCCTGTAGCTGCACAAGCTCCGCCTCTCGCCGACCCCGGACTCGCGCTGCTCCGAGCTCCCGCCTCCTCGACTGACTGCTCGAACTGCCTGACTCCCACTGGCCTTTATAGGCCTCTCGCCGACCCCGGACTCGCGCTGCTCCGAGCTCCCGCCTCCTCGACTGACGAGGAGGTGGACGCTGAGCTCGGGTCCGACAATCAGGCTGACGCTGAAACTGTTATGTATGAATAAAGAGTTTGACTGGATGCTGTGAGCTCAAAGTAAAGTGTGACCTTAGTCTTTTATTGCAGGTCACCAGAGTGCCTCTCCAGCCTGGGAGGCCTTCTTAAGTACCTGTGCTCCCAAGGGATCATGGGATGTCGGTTGCCACTGGTGTGTATGTTGGGGGGTCAAAGAAGGTAGGGTCCAACGTGGGTTGCTCAGGATAGTCCGTGAATCTGAGTTTGATTTGGTCCAAGTGTTTCCAGTGAATGAGTCCATTTGAAAGTTTGACCCGAAACACCCTGCTCCCCTCTTTGGCCACAAAAATGCCAGGAAGCCACTTGGAACCTTGTCCATAATTCAATACAAATACAGGATCATTGATTTCAATTTCGCGTGACACATTTGCACTATCATGATATGTACTTTGTTGAAGCCGCCTGCTCTCTACCTGTTCATGTAGATCAAGGTGAACTAACGAGAGTCTTGTCTTAAGTGCCCTTTTCATGAGCAGTTCAGCAGGTGGACTGAGGTCTCATGCGGTAACTGAGCAGGACTCAGGATAGGTGAGTCTGCAATGAGCCTTCAGTTACCCTCTCCAAGCCCTGCTTGATAGTTTGCACTGCTCTCTCTGCCTGACCATTGGATGCTGGTTTGAACGGGGCAGATGTGACCTGTTTGATCCCGTTGCTGGTCATAAATTCTTTAAACTCGGCACTGGTAAAACATGGCCCGTAGTCGCTCACAAGGACATCAGTAGTCCGTGCGTGGCAAACATGGCCCGCAGGCTTTCAGTGGTGGCAGCGGACGTGCTTGCCGACATTATCTCACATTCAATCCATTTGGAGTACGCATCTACAACCACAAGGAACATTTTACCCAAAAACGGGCCTGCATTGTCGACATGGACCCTAGACCACGGTTTAGAGAGCCAAGACTTAGTGGCGCCTCCCTGGGTGCATTACTTAACTGCGAGCATGTGTTACATCTGTGCACGCAGGACTCTAAGTCCGCATCGATACCGGGACACCACACGTGGGATAGGGCTATCGCTTTCATCATTACGATGCCTGGGTGGGTACTATGGAGGTCACTGATAGAGGTGTCTCTGCCCTTCTTGGGATCCACTACCCGATTGCCCCACAGAAGGCAGTCTGCCTGTATAGACATTTCATCTTTGCGCCGCTGGAACGGCTTTATCTCTTCCTGCATTTCCACTGGGACACTGGACCAGCTCCTGTGGAGCACACAGTTTTTAACCAGGGAAAGTAAGGGGTCCTGGCTTGTCCAGGTTCTAATCTGTCAGGCTGTGACGGGTGATTGCTCACTCTCAAATGCTTCCATAACCATGGCAAAATCTGCGGGCTGCGCCATTTCCACCCCCGTCGTCGGCAATGGCAGCCTACTGAGAGCATCGGCACAGTTTTCTCTGCCTGGCCTGTGGCGGATGGCGTAGTTGTATGCGGATAACGTGAGTGCCCATCTCTGGATACAGGCCGATGAATTAGTATTTATCCCCTTACTCTCGGAAACAGGGATATCAGTGGCTTATGGTTAGATTCCAATTCAAATTTTAGCCCAAACAGATGTTGATGCATTTTCTTTACCCCATTGACACACGCTAGCGCTTCTTTTTCAATCATGCTGTAGGCTCTCTCAGCCTTCGACAGACTCCTGGATGCATAAGCAACCAGTTGCAATTTCCCAAAATCATTAGCTTGTTGCAATACACACCCGACGCCATACGGCGACGCATCTCATGCTAGTACCAAACGTTTACATTGATCATACAACACAAGCAATTTGTTTCAGTATAACAATTTTCAGCTTTTACAAAGGCATTCTCTTGGATTTTGCCCCATACTCATTCGTCTCCTTTACGCAGTAATGCATGCAGTGGTTCTAACAATGTGCTGAGACCCGGTAAGAAGTTACCAAAATAGTTCAGGAGTCCTAGAAACGACTGCAGCTCCGTCACGTTCTGTGGCCTCGGTGCGTTCTCAATTGCCTCCGTCTTTGAATCAATGGGCCTGATACCGTCCGCTGCGATTCTGCTCCCCAGGAACTTCACTTCAGGTGCCAGGAAAACACACTTCGAGCGTTTTAACCTGAGCCCCACGCGGTTGAGTTGACTAAGAATCTCCTCCAGGTTCTGCAGATGCTCACTTGTGTCCCAATCTGTAACTAAGATGTCATCCTGGAAGACCACTGTGCGTGGGACCGATTTCAGTAGGCTTTCCATGTTTCTCTAGAAAATCGCCACCACTGATCGAATTCCAAACGGGCATCTGTTATAAAGGAAGAGACCTTTGTGTGTGTTGATGCAGGTGAGGGCCTTCAATGATTCCTCCAGCTCCTGCGTCATGTAGGTCGAGGTCAAGTCCAGCTTCGTGAACGTCTTTCCTCCCGCCAGCATAGCAAAAAGGTCATCAGCCTTTGGTAGTGCGTATTGGTCCAGCATGGAGAAACGATTGATAGTTACTTTGAAATCACCACAGATTCTGACGGTGCCATCTCCCTTGAGGACAGGAACGAGTGGGCTGGCCCACTCATTGAATTCAATCAGCGAAATGATGCCCTCTCTTTGCAGACGGTCAAGCTCAATCTCTACCCTTTCTCTCATCATGTACGTTACTGCTCTCGCCTTGTGATGGATGGGTCGCGCCCCCGGAATTAGGTGGATCTGCACTTTTGCTCTTTGGAATTTCCCGATGCCTGGTTCGAACAGTGAAGGGAACTTGTTTAAGACCTGGGACAACGAAGTGTCGTCAGCAGGCAAGAGCACTCAGACATCGTCCCAGTTCCAGCGTATCTTTCCCAGCCAGCTCCTGCCGAGCAGCGTGGTACCATTGCATGGTACCCAGAGTGGTAGCTTGTATACCACTCCATCGTAGGAGACCTTTACAGTAGCACTGCAGATTACAGGAATCAGTTCCTTTGTGTAAGTTCTCAGTTTTGTGCGAATTGGAGTGAAGAATGGCCTTGAGGCCTTGCTGCACCACAATTTTTCAAAAGTCTTTTTGCTCATTATGGACTGGCTCACGCCCGTGTCCAGCTCCATTGACACCGGGTGTCCATTTAGTTCAATCTTCAGCATTATCGGGGGAAACTTTATGGTAAATGTGTGCACCCCATATACCTCTGCCTCCTCAGTCTGAGGCTCTGGTTCGTCATGATCCACTGTGCATTTGTCCTCCTTTGCAACATGGTGGTTTGCAGGATTAACAGAATTTGCAGCTCACCTGCACATCCGTTGGAGGTGTCCCATTGTTCCACTGCAAACGTACCCTTTGATGCGGCATGAATGGAAATGATGATCACCCCCGCAGTGCCAACAAGGTGTTAATGGCCTTGCATTCATCACCCTTGATGGTGGACTCTGAGACATCTGCAGACGTGCAGCTGCAGGCATGTGGGACCTGCCCTGTACATTGCAATTTGAAAACAACATCTCTTTGTTCATAGTACTTGTAGCAGCACTTGTATGCTGAGGGATTTGCTTCGTATTGTCACTGGTGCCAATGAACACCTGGGCTATTGCTATGGCCTTACTCAAGGTTGGGGTCTCTACAGTCAACAGTTTGCGAAGTATCATTTCATGGCCAATGCCAAGTACGAAAAAGTCTCTGAATGGCAGGCAGTGACTAGTGGGGTACCGCAAGGTTCTGTGCTGGGGCCCCAGCTGTTTACACTGTACATTAATGATTTAGACGAGGGGATTAAATGTAGTATCTCCTAATTTGCGGATGACACTAAGTTGGGTGGCAGTGTGAGCTGCGAGGAGGATGCTATGAGGCTGCAGAGCGACTTGGATAGGTCAGGTGAGTGGGCAAATGCATGGCAGATAAAGTATAATGTGGATAAATGTGAGGTTATCCACTTTGGTGGTAAAAACAGAGAGACAGACTATTATCTGAATGGTGACAGATTAGGAAAAGGGGAGGTGCAAAGAGACCTGGGTGTCATGGTACATCAGTCATTGAAGGTTGGCATGCAGGTACAGCAGGCGGTTAAGAAAGCAAATGGCATGTTGGCCTTCATAGCGAGGGGATTTGAGTACAAGGGCAGGGAGGTGTTGCTACAATTGTACAGGGCCTTGGTGAGGCCACACCTGGAGTATTGTGTACAGTTTTGGTCTCCTAACCTGAAGAAGGACATTCTTGCTATTGAGGGAGTGCAGCGAAGGTTCACCAGACTGATTCCCGGGATGGCAGGACTGACCTATCAAGAAAGACTGGATCAACTGGGCTTGTATTCACTGGAGTTCAGAAGAATGAGAGGGGACCTCATAGAAACGTTTAAAATTCTGACGGGGTTAGACAGGTTAGATGCAGGAAGAATGTTCCCAATGTTGGGGAAGTCCAGAACCAGGGGTCACAGTCTAAGGATAAGGGGGAAGCAATTTAGGACCGAGATGAGGAGGAATTTCTTCACCCAGAGAGTGGTGAACCTGTGGAATTCTCTACCACAGAAAGTTGTTGAGGCCAATTCACTAAATATATTCAAAAAGGAGTTAGATGAAGTCCTTACTACTAGGGGAATCAAGGGGTATGGTGAGAAAGCAGGAATGGGGTACTGAAGTTGCATGTTCAGCCATGAACTCATTGAATGGCGGTGCAGGCTAGAAGGGCCGAATGGCCTACTCCTGCACCTATTTTCTATGTTTCTATGTCTATGTTTCTATGTGCTCCAAATGTCCTTCAAATTCGCAATGTCCTGCAAGGCGTCTTAGCTCAGCGACATAACTCACCATTTCCTGGCCTTCAGACCTCTTGTTGGCGTAGAACCGGTACCTTGCCATCAGAACGCTTTACTTCAGGTTCAGTTGCTCCCGAACCAGTGTGCACAAATCATCGTACGATTTCTCTGTGGGTTTTGCTGGAGTGAGCAGATTCTTCATGAGGCCGTACATTGGTGCCCTGCAGACGGTGAGGAGAATCGCCGTTCGTTTGGCAGTGTTCGCTTCTCCTTCCAGCTCATTGGCCACGGTTGGCCATGAAGTATTGGTCGAGTCGCTCCACGAAGGTTTCCCAATAATCTCCCTCCGAGAATTTATCCAGGATGCCCACTGTACTCTGCATCACTGGGTTCGTCATTTGTATCTCATTGCTAGTTGTTATGTATGAATAAAGAGTCTGACTGGATGCTGTGCGCTCAAAGTAAAGTGTGACCTTAGTCTTTTATTGCAGGTCTCCAGAGTGCCTCTCCAGTCTGGGAGGCCTCCTTAAGTACCTGTGCTCCCAAGGGATTATGGGATCCCTTGGGAATCCAGGGGATGAGCTCTCTGGTGGTCGTACAAAGTATATACAAGTTTACATATATAACAGAAACCATGCCCCCGCCCCCATCTAGGCCACAGGAAAGGGCCCGTGGTGGCTACATAGCTGCAAGACTGTTATGGATAGCTCAGATGAATACGTAGCTTGAAGAGTGGTGCAGAAGGGAGGGATTCAAATTCCTGGGACATTGGAACCGGTTCTGGGGGAGGTGGGACCAGTACAAACCGGACGGTCTGCACCTGGAACCAATGGCCTAGGGGGAGTGTTTGCTAGTGCTGTTGCAGAGGAGTTAAACTAATATGGCATGGGGATGGGAACCTATGCAGGGAGACAGAGGGAAGTAGAATGGGGGCAAAAGCAAAAGATAGAAAGAAGAAAAATAAAAGTGGAAGGCAGATAAACCTAAGGCAAAAAGCAAAAAGGGCCACACTACAGCAAAATTCTAAAGGGGCAAAGTATGTTCGAAAGACAAACTTGAAGGCTCCGTGCCTCAATGCGAGGAGTATTCGGAATAAGGTGGACGAATTAACTGCGCAGATAGCAGTTAATGAGTATGATGTAATTGGCATCACGGAGACATGGTTCCAGGGTGACCAAGGCTGGGAACTCAACATCCAGGGGTATTCAACATTTAGGAAGGATCGACAGAAAGGAAAAGGAGGCGGCGGGGCATTGCTGGTTAAAGAAGAAATTAATGCAATATTAAGAAAGGACATTAGCTTGGATGATGTGGAATCGGTATGGGTGGAGCCACGGAATACCAAGGGGTAGAAAACGCGAGTGGGAGTTGTGTACAGACCACCAAACAGTAGTAGTGAGGTTGGGGACAGCATCAAACAAGAAATTAGGTATGCATGCAATAAAGGTACAGCAGTTATCATGGGTGACTTTAATCACATATTCATTGGGCTAACCAAACTGGAAGCAATGCGGTGGAGGAGGATTTCCTGGAGTGTATTAGGGATGGTTTTCTAGACCAATATGTCGAGGAACCAACTAGGGAGCTGGCCATCCTAGACTGGGCAATGTGTAATGAGAAAGGACTAATTAGCAATCTTGTTGTGCGAGACCCCTTGGGGAAGAGTGACTATAACATGGCAGAATTCTTTATTAAGATGGAGAGTGACACAGTTAATTCAGAAACTAGGATCCTGAACTTAAGGAAAGGTAACTTTGATGGTATGAGACGTGAATTGGCTAGGTTAGACTGGCAAATAATACTTAAAGGGTTGACGGTGGATAGGCAATGGCAAACATTTAAAGATCACATGGACGAACTTTAGCAATTGTACATCCCGGTCTGAAGTAAAAATAAAATGGGGAAGGTAGCTCAACCGTGGCTAACAAGGGAAATTAAGCATAGTGTTAAATCCAAGGAAGAGGCATATAAATTGGCCAGAAAAAGCAGCAAATCTGAGGACGGGAAGAAATTTAGAATTCAGCAGAGCAGGACAAAGGGTTTAATTAAGAGGGAGAAAATAGAGTACAAGAAGGAGCTTGCCGGAAACATAAAAACTGACTGCAAAAGCTTCTATAGATATGTGAAGAGAAAAAGATTAGTGAAAACAAACATAGGTCCCTTGCAGTCGGATTCAGGTGAATTTATAATGGGGAACAAAGAAATGGCAGACCAATTGATCAAATACTTTGGCTCTGTCTTCATGAAGGAAGACACAAATAACCTTCCGGAAGTACTAGGGCACCGAGGGTCTAGTGAGAAGGAGGAACTGAAGGATATTCTTATTAGTCAGGAAATTGTGTTCGGGAAATTGATGGGATTGAAGGCCGATAAATCCCCGGGGCCTGATAGTCTGAATCCCAGAGTACTTAAGGATGTGGCCATAGAAATAGTGGATGCATTGGTGATCATTTTCCAACAGTCTATCGACTCTGGATCAGTTCCTATGGACTGGAGGATAGCTAATGTAACACCACTTTTTTAAAAGGGAGGTAGAGAGAAAGCGTGTAATTATAGATCGGTTAGCCTGACATCAGTACTGGGGAAAATTTTGGAATCAATTATTAAGGATGAAATAGCAGCGCATTTGGAAAGCAGTGACAGGATTGGTCCAAGTCAGCATGGATTTATGCAGGGGAAATCATGCCTGACAAATCTTCTGGAATTTTTTGAGAATGTATCTAGTAGAGTGGACAAGGGAGAACCAGTGGATGTGGTGTATTTGGACTTTCAAAAGGCTTTTGACAAGGTCCCACACAAGAAATTGGTATGCAAAATTAATGCACATGGTATTGGGGGTAATATACTGACATGGATAGAGAACTGGTTGGCAGACAGGAAGCAGACATTTGGGATAAACTGGTCCTTTTCAGAATGGCAGGTAGTGACTAGTGGAGTGCCACAGTGCTCAGTGCTAGGACCCCAGCTCTTTACAATATACATCAATGATTTAGATGAAGGAATTGAGTGTAATATCTCCAAGTTTGCAGATCACACGAAACTGTGTGGCGGTGTGAGCTGTGAAGGGGATGCTGAGCGGCTGCATGGGTGATTTGGACAGGTTAGGTGAGTGGGCAAATGCATGGCAGGTGCAGTATAATGTGGATAAATGTGAGGTTATCCACTTTGGGGGCAAAAACGTGAAGACAGAATATTATCTGAATGGTGGCAGATTAGGAAAAGGGGAGGTGCAACGAGACCTGTGTGTCATGGTTCATCAGTCATTGAAAGTTGGCATACAGGTACAGCAGGCAGTGAAGAAGGCAAATGGTAAGTTGGCCTTCATAGCTAGGGGATTTCAGTATAGGAGCAGGGAGATCTTAGTGCAGTTGTACAGGGCCTTGATGAGGTCTCACCTGGAATATTGTGTTCAGTTTTGGTCTCCTAATCTGAGGAAGGATGTTCTTGCTATTGAGGGAGTGCAGCGAAGGTTCACCAGACTGATTCCCGGGATGGCAGGACTGACATATGAGGAGAGACTGGATCAACTGGGCCTTTATACATTGGAGTTTAGAAGGATGAGAGGGGATCTCATAGAAACATACAAGATTCTGACGGGATGGGACAGGTTAGATGCAGGTAGAATGTTCCCGATGTTGGGGAAGTCCAGAACCAGGGGACACAGTCTTAGGTTAAGGGGTAGGCCATTTAGGACTGAGATGAGGAGAAACTTCTTCACTCAGAGAGCTGTTAATCTCTGGAATTCCCTGCCGCAGAGAATTGTTGATGCCAGTTCATTGGATATATTCAAGAGGGAGTTAGATATGGCCCTTACGGCTAAGGGGATCAAGTGATATGGAGAGAAAGCAGGAAAGTGGTACTGAGGGAATGATCAGCCATGATCTTATTGATTGGTGGTGCAGGCTCGAAGGGCCGAATGGCCTACTCCTGCTCCTATCTTCAATGTTTCCATGTTTCTATGTCATAAATGAGCGCTTTGCTTGAAAGAACGTTGTTGGTATTTACAAAGCTGCAACACTGTTGTGTCTGCAGCTCATACATCAATGGTGTGCATCACCTTGGTGACAGTTAAAGTTTAAGTTGATTCATGTTCAGTTTAATTAACCCCTTTCATGTTAAGGAATACCAGTGTGTAACAGTGCAGCCATCTGAGACAATGCGCAACAAGGTTATGTTAAATAAAAAACATTTAATGAGAACTTTTGTATGAAATCATAATTATAACTGTAAAAGCACCCCACTTCACCTCACCCCGCAACAAATTTAGAACAATTAGATCAATCAAATGGTCAACATTTCCAACAACACAGAACACAAATGCAAAACAACAAGTTAGCCCCTTCCTCCCTTCCCCCAAACCTTCTAACAAAATAGCACCAACAACATAAAAATATGACCAAGACATAGAAACATAGAAACATAGAAAATAGGTGCAGGAGTAGGCCATTTGGCCCTTCGAGTCTGCACCGCCATTCAATGAGTTCATGGCTGAACATGCAACTTCAGTATCCCATTCCTGCTTTCTCGCCATACCCCTTGATCCCCCTAGTAGTAAGGACTTCATCTAACTCCTTTTTGAATATATTTAGTGAATTGGCCTCAACAACTTTCTGTGGTAGAGAATTCCACAGGTTCACCACTCTCTGGGTGAAGAAGTTTCTCCTCATCTCGGTCCTAAATGGCTTACCCCTTATCCTTAGACTGTGACCCCTGGTTCTGCACTTCCCCAACATTGGGAACATTTTTCCTGCATCTAACCTATCTAAACCCGTCAGAATTTTTAACGTTTCTATGAGATCCCCTCTCATTCTTCTGAACTCCAGTGAATACAAGCCCAGTTGATCCAGTCTTTCTTGATATGTCAGTCCCACCATCCAGGGAATCAGTCTGGTGAACCTTCGCTGCACTCCCTCAACAGCAAGAATGTCCTTCCTCAAGTTAGGAGACCAAAACTGTACACAATACTCCAGGTGTGGCCTCACCAAGGCCCTGTACAACTGTAGTAACACCTCCCTGCCACTGTACTCAAATCCCCTCGCTATGAAGGCCAACATGCCATTTGCTTTCTTAACCGCCTGCTGTACCTGCATGCCAACTTTCAATGACTGATGTACCATGACACCCAGGTCTCATTGCACCTCCCCTTTTCCTAATCTGTCACCATTCAGATAATAGTCTGTCTCTCTGTTTTTACCACCAAAGTGGATAATCTCACATTTATCCACATTATACTTCATCTGCCATGCATTTGCCCACTCACCTAACGTATCCAAGTCACTCTGCAGCCTCATAGCATCCTCCTCGCAGCTCACACTGCCACCCAACATAGTGTCATCCGCAAATTTGGAGATACTACATTTAATCCCCTCGTCTAAATCATCAATGTACAATGTAAACAACTGGGGCCCCAGCACAGAACCTTGCGGTACCCCACTAGTCACTGCCTGCCATTCTGAAAAGTACCCATTTACTCCTACTCTTTGCTTCTTGTCTGCCAACCAGTTCACAATCCATGTCAGCACACTACCCCCAATCCCATGTGCTTTAACTTTGCACATTAATCTCTTGTGTGGGACCTTGTCGAAAGCCTTCTGAAAGTCCAAATACACCACATCAACTGGCTCTCCCTTGTCCACTCTACTGGAAACATCCTCAAAAAATTCCAGAAGATTTGTCAAGCATGATTTCCCTTTCATAAATCCATGCTGACTTGGACCTATCATGTCACCTCTTTCCAAATGCGCTGCTATAACATCCTTAATAATTGATTTATCATGTTACCCACTACTGATGTCAGGCTGACCGGTCTATAATTCCCTGCTTGCTCTCTGCCTCCTTTTTTAAAAAGTTGGGTTACATTGGCTACCCTCCACTCCATAGGAACTGATCCAGAGTCTATGGAATGTTGGAAAATCACTGTCAATGCCTCCGCTATTTCCAAGGCCACTTCCTTAAGTACTCTGGGATGCAGACCATCAGGCCCTGGGGATTTATCGGCCTTCAATCCCATCAATTTCCCCAACACAATTTCCCGACTAATAAGGATTTCCCTCAGTTCCTCCTTCTTACTCGACCCTCTGAAACCCTTTTATATCCGGAAGGTTGTTTGTGTCCTCCTTGGTGAATACCGAACCAAAGTACTTGTTCAATTGGTCTGCCATTTCTTTGTTGCCCGTTATGACTTCCCCTGATTCTGACTGCAGGGGACCTACGTTTGTCTTTACTAACCTTTTTCTCTTTACATATCTATGGAAACTTTTGCAATCCGTCTTAATGTTCCCTGCAAACTTCTTCTCGTATTCCATTTCCCCTGCCCTAATCAAACCATTTGTCCTCCTCTGCTGAGTTCTAAATTTCTCCCAGTCCCCGGGTTCGCTGCTATTTCTGGCCAATTTGTATGCCACTTCCTTGGCTTTAATACTATCCCTGATTTCCCTTGATAGCCACGGTTGAGCCACCTTCCCTTTTTTATTTTTACACCAGACAGAGATGTACAATTGTTGTAGTTCATCCATGCGGTCTCTAAATGTCTGCCATTGCCCATCCACTGTCAATCCCTTAAGTATCATTCGCCAATCTATTCTAGCCAATTCACGCCTCATACCTTCAAAGTTATCCTTCTTTAAGTTCTGGACCATGGTCTCTGAATTAACTGTTTCATTCTCCATCCTAATGTAGAATTCCACCATATTATGGTCACTTTTCCCCAAGGAGCCTCGCACAACGAGATTGCTAATGAATCCTCTCACATTACACAACACCCAGTCGAAGGTGGCCTCCCCCTAGTTGGTTCCTCAACATATTGGTCTAGAAAACCATCCCTTATGCACTCCAGGAAATCCTCCTCCACCGTATTGTTTCCAGTTTGGTTAGCCCAATCTATATGCATGATATTCGCCTCTGCTTGACCCTATTCTTGGAAAGCTTCTTCTGTAAAAGGTAACACCAGCACGACATGGCATGAGATCATTGCATGAGATCATTGCTAGATACTGTCACAGAGACTGATACAACACATAACTGACAGATGTAATCATGATTATTATGAAACTTATCATTCCTTACCTAAAGACGGACACCGTGAACGCAGGCTTTGAGTACAACATTCCCGGTATAAGTGCAAGACATCACATCTGATTTTAATCACTCATTACACTTACAAATCAAATTATATAAATATATGAGTACATGTAAATAAATGTAATACTTACTCTTGCGGATCCAACAAGGTCGTTCCAACAATTGTGGCATTGGTTGCCCTCACACACCTCGTTGGTCGTCGACGAGACCACCTTGGCTATCTCGGCCCATATCTCCTGGATGGCCTTTGGGGTGGGCTTCCCACACCCACCCTGGGTCAATTGACCCCAGCGTGACTCCACCTTCTGCATGAGGGAGACATTTGCCTCACCGGAGAATCTCCGAGCTCGTTTTTGTCCTCCCAATTGTTCCTCTCCCAGCTCACTGCTTTCGCCAGCGTCAGTCTCCGCAGCGTGCTGTGTCGTCGCCTCCATCCCTTCCATTGTAACAACCAAATTTCCACAAATATATCGGTGGGAGCAACTTCATTTTTGCTCAGAATTCTTTCTGCTGGTCGAAAATCTCCCGCCTACCTCCTAAAACAGCCAAACAAGCACACAACACACCCACACACGCTTTCAGTTCCTCTCTGCACCCTCTCTCTCTGTCTCCTCTTCTGCGCATGTAATGATGACCCCTGACCTCTGGAAACGAGCATAAACGACCGTTGCCATGCTGTTGCTATGGACGGTGACACTTTACGGAGAAGGTCAAAAAAAATCAACTCTAACACCCATTTCAGATTGCTCGCGGTAACACTCATTTTAAAAAATGGAAAGTTAGCGTTTTGAAAATGGGCGCTAATCCGGCGATCTCAAAACCCATATTTATCGCCCACGTTGGAAATAACGTCCATTTGTGGCCGATCCGCGCAAAAGTGGAAAGTCTAGCCCTTGGCCTTTATTGCAAAGGGGATGGAGTATAAAAGCAGAAAAATCTTGCTACAGTTATACAGGGTATTGGTGAGGCCACACCTGGAATACTGAGTACAGTTTCGGTTTCCATATTTACTTGCTTTGGAGACAGTTCAGAGAAGGTTCACTGGGTTGATTCCGGAGATGAGGGGGTTGACATATGAGTAAAGGTTGAGTAGGTTGGGCCTCTACTCATTGGAATTCAGAAGAATGAGAGGTGATCTCATCGAAACATATAAGATTATGAGGGGGCTTGACAAAGTGGATGCAAAGAGGATGTTTCCACTGATAGGGGAGACTAGAACCACGGGACATCGTTTTAGAATATGGGGCCACCCATTTAAAACTGAGATGAGGAGATATTTCTTCTCTCAGAGGGTTGTAAATTTGTGGAATTCACTGCCTCAGAGAGCTGTGGAAGTTGGGTCATTGAATATATTTAAGGCGGAGATGATCAGATCAGCGATGATCTTATTGAAAGGCGGAGCAGGTTCGAGGGGCCGTATAGTCTACTCCTGTTCCTATTTCTTATGTTCTTTTGTAGGATATGTGTCATATTGCACTGTTCACAACCTAAGGTGAAATCAGCCATAAACTACATCTACAACAATATGCCTTAGTGTGGGGAGCCATGTAAATTCTATGCTTATAATAAATAGTTAACAATGAGTTACAAGGCAATAATGAATGCAGTGAGTTCGATCTTGACTTGGTGCAGAGCCTTTATTAGCCAACTGCATGAGGGCTGTCACTCAAAATATAATGTAAAAGTTTGTTGCATAAAGCGAACCAACACATTTATCACAATCTAGCTGCGTGCCTCACTAAAACTGAATGTAACATACAGCTAGTCACAGCTGTGCTTAACTATTCTGGTACTTTGTCAGACATTGGATCTTGGCAAAGGAGCGCAAGTCTGATGTTAGACCATGGTGTTAGTGCTGGATCAAAGTGTTGAGGCTGTTTGAAGCACTGAGAGATGCCAAAGTCTGCTTTCTTACAGCTTGCCCCAGCTTCTCTAGTTGCACTTTAACTGGGATTTCACTTCAACCAGCTGAATTGATGAAGAAATCTTTAACATACATACATGAGGATGTAACTAGTAGAGTGGACAAGGGAGAACCAGTGGATGTGGTGTATTTAGACTTTCAAAAAGCTTTTGACAAGGTCCCACACAAGAGATTAGTGTGCAAAATTAAAGCACATGGTATTGGGGGTAACGTACTGATGTGGATAGAGAACTGGTTAGCAAATAGGAAGCAGAGAGTCGGGATAAACGAGTCCTTTTCAGAATGGCAGGCAGTGACTAGTGGGGTGCCGCAGGGCTCAGTGCTGGGACCCCAGTTCTTTACAATATACATTAATGATTTAGATGAAGGAATTGAGTGTAATATCTCCAAGTTTGCAGATGACAATAAGCTGGGTAGCGGTGTGAGCTGTGAGGAGGAGGCTAAGAGGCTGGAGGGTGACTTGGACAGGTTAGGTGAGTGGACAAATGCATGGCAGATGCAGTATAATGTGGATAAAAGTGAGGTTATCTACTTTGGGGGCAAAAACACGAAGGCAGAATATTATCTGAATGGCGGCAGATTAGGAAAAGGGGAGGTGCAATGATACCTGGGTGTCATGGTACATCGGTCATTGAAAGTTGGCATGCAGGTACAACAGGCGGTGAAGAAGACAAATGGTATGTTGGCCTTCGTAGCTAGGGGATTTGAGTATAGGAGCAGGGAGGTCTTATTACAGTTGTACAGGGCCTTGATGAGGCCTCACCTGGAATATTGTGTTCAGTTTTGGTCTCCTAATCTGAGGAAGGACATTCTTGCTATTGAAGGAGTGCAGCGAAGGTTCACCAGACTGATTCCCGGGATGGCAGGACTGACATATGAGGAGAGACTGGATCGACCGGGCTTGTATTCACTGGAGTTTAGAAGGATGAGAGGGGATCTCATAGAAACATATAAGATTCTGATGGGACTGGACAGGTTAGATGCGGGAAGAATGTTCCCGATGTTGGGGAAGTCCAGAACCAGGGGACACAGTCTTAGGATAATGGGCAGGCCATTTAGGACTGAGATGAGGAGAAACTTCTTCACTCAGAGAGTTGTTAACCTGTGGAATTCCCTACCGCAGAGAGTTGTTGATGCCAGTTCATTGGATATATTCAAGAGCGAGTTAGATATGGCCCTTACGGTTAAAGGGATCATGGGTAATGGAGAGAATGCAGGAAAGGGGTACTGAGGTGAATGATCAGTCTCGATCTTATTGAATGGTGCAGGCTCGAAGGGCCGAATGGTCTACTCCTGCACCTATTTTCTATGTTTCTATGTTTCATTCTAAGCTGTCTTTGATCTGGGATTACCTGGAGTGCTAAAAATCTACAGTGAGGAAGTAATTATGGGATAAGATGAAGCATTTCACAGCCGTCAATGGGATTGTTCATCATACCAAGCTTGTAGATTTATGGAAGAAGATTGCTCTATTGGTTTTCTTTCAGCTCTTCTCGATAACAAATAACCATCTTCTCTCATGCACAGGTTTCCAAGATGTGACCCTCACTGACTTTCAATGAGATTCAGTGGAGCACCAACATCCATGTGTCATAGAAATAATTTCTCTTGTATCGTCAACATCTCCATTTATTACAACCGAATAATCTGAACAACCCATAATATAAAATTCTTGTAGGTCAGTCTGGCTTCATGGTCACCTGTACGAGCCAGTTGTTGGTAACCTGAAGTTCCTGGGGGTGAAATTGGATAAAACTTAAAAACGGGCGTGGGGAGTAAAGCACGATCTACGCGCGCCCGTTCAAAGTGGTGCAGGTAGCCCCTGTGCTGCCTGCTCATTATAATGATTGGAGCACTGATCACAGCGCTAAACGTGCTGTTGGTTGACTTAGTGCTCAATAGAGGAACAATATCGGGTGCAGTCTACTGTCCAATCAAATTTGGCCTAAGCTCTCTGCACTAATTAAAGGGGAGGTACTTTGTGCAGAAGCAGCTCATTGTCACTCTGAAGGCATGGCCCAAAAGGGAAGAGCGAGTGCAGGAGGTTCTCAGATGTGGCACTGGAAGTTTTGGCCCTAGGTGCACAGAAGACATCAGGTCCTCTACCCACAGGAGGCCTTGAAGGCAACACGCCAGAAGGCAGTGGGAGAAAATAGCACAAGCTGTCAGTACAACGTGTGTGGTCCCTAGGACCTGAATCCAGTGCCGCAAGAAGTTTAATGACCTCACACGAGTGGTCAAAGTGAGTGAATGCATCTTCAAATGCAACATTCTACCAACTGCACGACTAGCCCCACACGCTGCTCAATGCACCACACCCCCATCACTCACCACCAACAATCTCTACCAATCACAACTCATATCTCACAATCATAACTTCACCTCACCTTCACACACTTACCACTGCTGCAAGACTCGCACCCACATTTCACACGTTGCACATACTGCTATTCAACCATGGCAGGCATATAACCCAAACACTTTGTACAACACTCACTGACACAATTCTTTTTCTCTTGCAGGCAAAAGTGGCATACAACCGCTGTTTCTCCAATGGGAAATCAAGCAATTTTGAGATAGAGTGATTCTGGTACTACGCTCACGGATGCACCAGTGTCGACTTCCATGGGGATCCTGGTTCCTGCAACATCTACTTGGATGATGATACTTTTAGAATCAATGTTAGATACCCTCGTGCTCCTGATGACGTGTATCTCTTCATCCTGTTGCTTTTCTTCTATGCTATGTATTCTCTGGGGATTTCTACCTATAGCCTTGAAAGTTGGTTTACCCTTCAGTCGGCATACCTTCGCAAGATGCCCAGTTTTCCTGCAGAAGAAACACTCTGCCTTCACATATTGAGTACACTTTGAGCAATGTGTTGTCCCAGGCACTGATAGCATGACTTCAATACGCTGTTACCATTGCCAGTTGCTGAGGTCTTGGGGCCCAACTGCCTTTTACTTTAAATCTGCAGGTGATTCAACTCGGTTATCTGACAACTGGAAATGGTACGAAATTCTCGAGAATATTGGTCGGCCATATCCATTGACATAGCTGTCTGACAAATTAAATCCAAAGTCAAGTTAGGAGTTGTCAACAACGTTCTCCTGATTGCTTCATTTTTCATCCCACAAACAAAGTGGTCGTGCAATGCTCGGTCCTGAAAGTTTCCGAAATGACAGTGAATAGATTGATTCTTTAATGCTACAATGTACTCACTGATACTTTCATCGGTTAATTGATCTCGTATTCCAAAACTTTAACTTTCAGCAATTTCCAGGGGCTCAGGACTGTAGTGTTGTTCAAATTTGCTTAGGATCTCCATAAGTGGTGTATCCTTTGGCTTGATGGGCACAAACACTCTATTCCCCTCCTTGGCTAAAATAGTGCCAGCAACCCATTTGGGACCATGACCGTAATTAAGAACAAAAACACAGGGTCATTAACCTCAATATCACGCAATACAGCCGTGCGATCGTAGTACACATTATGCCGGTGACGCCAGGTTTCTACATGATCATTGAGATCCAGGTGGACTAAGGAGAGCCTGGTTTTGAGTGCTCTCTTCATTAATGATTCTGCAGGGCAAACACCAGTAAGTGAGTGGAGTCATGTCCGGTAGCTGAGTTGAACCTGAGATAGCCGGTCTGCAGGGAAACATCCGTCACATGTTTCAAGCTCTACTTGATAGTTTGGACTGCCCATTCCGCTTGACCACTGGATGCGGGCCTAAACGGGGCAGACCTGACATGCTTGATGCCATTGCGGGCCATGAGCTCTTTGAATTCTGAGCTGGTGAAACATGGTCCATTGTCACTAACAAGGACGTCGGGCAAACCATGGGTGGCGAACATGGGCCAGAGGCTTTCAATGGTGGCAGTGGATGTACATGATGACATTATTATACATTCAATCCATTTAGAGTAAGCGCGTACTGCTACTAGGAGCATCTTTCCTAGATAGGGGATAGCGAAATCTAAGTGGATTCTGGACCACGGTTTGGAGGGTCATGACCACAGACTCAGTGGGACCTGCCTTGGTGCATTGCTCAACTGTGAGCAAGTGTTACATTGGTGTATGCATGACTCCAATCCTGAGACAATGCCAGGCCACCAGACATGCGACCTGGTGAAGGCCTTCATCATGACTATGCCTGGGTGGGTACTGTGTAGGTCGCGTATAAACGTTTCCGTCTTTTTTTGGCAAAACCACGCAATTCCCCCATAGGAGCCAATACGAATGGATGGACATTTCATCCTTGCATCAGTAAAACGGCTTAATTTCATTTCCCCGGGAACAGCCAACCAGCTCCCATTAAGGACGCAGCTTTTTACTCGTGATAGCACAGGGTCCTGGTTAGTCCAGGTCCTGATCTGGCGAGCCGTGACGGGTGACCCCTCGCTATCAAACGCATCCATTACAAGAAGCAAGTCTGCGGATTGCGCCATTTCCACCCCGGTGGTGGGCAATGGTAGCTGACTGAGGGCATCAGCACAATTCTCAGTGCCTGGTCTGTGGCGGATCACATAGTCATACGCAGATAACGTTAGTGCCCAGCTTTGGATGCGGGACGAAGCATTGGTGTTAATACTTTTTCTTTCTGAGAGCAGCAAAATGAGCGGTTTGTGGTCGGTTTCGAGCTCGAACCGGAGTCCAAATAGGTATTGGTGCATTTTCTTAACCCCGTAACCGCATACTAATGCTTCTTTCTCACCCATACTGTAGATTCTTTCAGCCTTAGATAAACTTCTGGATGCATATGCAACCGGTTGCAGTTTGCCTGACACATTGGCTTGCTGTAACACACAACCGACCCCGTACGAAGATGCATCACAAGCTAGTACTAAACATTTACACGGGTCATACAATACAAGTAACTTGTTAGAACATAGCAGGTTTCTGGCCTTATTAAAGGCTGTCCCTTGAGATTTACCCCAAACCTAGTCGTCACCCTTGCTATTAAAGGCTGTCCCTTGAGATTTATCCCAAACCTAGTCGTCACCCTTGCATAGCAATAAATGCAAAAGTTCCAGCAAAGTGCTCAACCTCGGTAAAAAGTAACCAAAATAGTTGAGGAGTCCCAGGCACGAATGCAGCTCCATCACATTCTGTGGTCTAGGTGCATTCTTGATGGCCTCCGTCTTGGAGTCAGTGGGTTGATGTCGTCCGCCACAATCTTTCTCCCCAAAAATTCAACCTCTGACGCCAGGAGCATTTCAGCCTGAGTCCCACTCTGTCCAGTCGCTTTAGAACCTCTTCCAGGTTGTGCAAGACCTTCGGTGGTGTTGCAGCCAGTGATCAGGATGTCGTCTTGAAACACCACGGTGCACGGAACCGATTTCAGCAGACTCTCCATGTTCCTCTGGAAGGTGGCCGGAGCCGAGCGAATCCCAAAGGGGTATCTGTGGTATATGAACAGTCCTTTGTGTATGTTGATGCACGTCAATTTTTTCGAAGGTTCAGCCAGCTCATGTAAACAGAGGTTAGATCCAACTTGGTGAATAACTTCCTCCCTGCTGGCATTGCAAACAGGTCATCCACTTTCAGTAGTGGGTACTGGTCCTGTAACGAGACTCAGTTGATCGTTACCTTGTTGTCCCCGCAGATTATGACCATCCCATCGATTTTCAAGACCGGAACAATTGGACTGGCCCATTTGTTGAACTCGACTGGCGAGATGATTCCCTCTCGTTGATGTCTATCCAGCTCGAGCTCGACTTTCTCTCGCATCACATATGGAACTGCTCGGGCCTTGTGATAAACGGGCCATGCAGAATAACTCCACAAGACTGTATAAGGTTCAAACTGAGTACTGTTTAACTAAGCAAGGTACAACCTTGGCTCTGCTTTATTTAGGCCCAAAGTGCCCAACTTTCAAAATGGCTGGCCTGTTATAAATGAGTAGCACCATGTGTGTGCTGCTTAGTGACCTCCAACAATGACGGCATCTGGTGGCTACAAACAGAATGTACATACATGAAAATACCCCTCTCTGAGATCTTATCACAGTCTTTCACAGGTTGAGACAGTCCAGTGCTTTATGCTCCCGGGTTGACCGTCTCAGTTCGATTCCAGACTTAGGTGAGTGTGCGGGGTCTGTTGTGACTGATGGCTGGATGACTGACTTGTTGGGGGTGGCAGTGGCCATGTCAGGAATTGCAAGTCCATTTTTATTGAACAGGGCCGTGATGGAAATTCCGGGTTCACTGATGATCCTTGAGTCCTCTGAAGACTGCTGGTAGATTGGTTGGTCGTCGATGGTTTCTTTGTCCGACTGTTCTGGCTCGTCTGTGTGCCTCAGCTTTGTCTGATCCATGTGTTTCATAGAAACGTAGAAACATAGAAATTAGGTGCAGGAGCAGGCCATTCGGCCCTTCAAGCCTGCACCGCCATTCAATAAGCTCATGGCTGATCATTCAACCTCAGTATCCCTTTCCTGCTTTCTCTCCATACCCCTTGATCCCTTTGGCCATAAGGGCCATATCTAACTCCCTTTTGAATATATCTAACGAACTGGCCTCAACAACTTTCTGCAGTAGAGAATTCCACACGTTAACCACTCTCTGAGTGAAGTAGTTTCTCCACATCTCGGTCCTAAATGGCTTACCCCTTATTCTTAGACAGTGACCCTTGATTCTGGAACTCCCCAGCAACGGGAACATTCTTCCTGCCTCTAACCTGTCCAATGCCGTCAGAATTTTATATGTTTCTATGAGATCCCCTCTCATTCTTCTAAGCTCCAGTGGATACAAGCCCAGTTGGCCCAGTCTCTCCTCATATATCAGTCCTGCCATCCAGGGAATCAATCTGGTGAACCTTCGCTGTACTCCCTCAATAGCAAGAACGTCCTTCCTCAGATTAGGAGACCAAAACTGAACACGATACTCCAGGTGTGGCCTCACCAAGGCTCTGTACAACTGCAGTAAGACCTCTCTGCTCCTATACTCAAATTCTCTAGCTAAGAAGGCCACATGCCATTTGCCTTCTTCACCGCCTGCTGTACCTGCATGCCAAACTTCAATGACTGATGTACCACGATAGCCAGGTCTCGTTGCACCTCCCCTTTTCCTAATCTGTCACCATTCAGATAATATTCTGTCTTCATGTTTTTGCCACCAAAGTGGATAACCTCACATTTATCCACATTATACTGCATCTGCCTTGCATTTGCCCACTCACTTAATCTGTCCAAGTCACCCTGCAGCCTCTTAGCATCCTCCTCACAGCTCACACCGCCACACAGTTTAGTGTCATCTGCAAACTTGGAGATATTACATTCAATTCCTTCATCCAAATCATTGATGTATATTGTAAATAGCTGGGGTCCCAGCACTGAAACCTGCGGCACCCCACTAGTCACTGCCTGCCATTCTGAAAAGGACCCATTTATCCCGACTCTCTGCTTCCTGTCTGCCAACCAGTTCTCTATCCACTTCAACACATTATCCCCAATACCATGTGCTTTAATTTTGCACACTAATCTCTTGTGTGGGATCTTGTCAAAAACCGTTTGAAAGTCCAAATACATCACATCCACTGGTTCTCCCTTGTCCACTCTACTAGTAACATCCTCAAAAAATTCTATAAGATTTGTCAAGCATGCTTTCCCTTTCATAAATCCATGTTGACTTGGACCGATCCTGTCACTGCTTTCCAAATGCGTTGCTATTTCATCTTTAATAATTGATTCCAACATTTTCCCCACCACCGATGTTAGGCTAATTATCTATAGTTCCCTGTTTTCTCTCTCCCTCCTTTTTTAAAAAGTGGTGTTACATTAGATACCCTCCAGTCCATAGGAACTGATCCAGAGTCAATAGAATGTTGGAAAATGATCACCAATGCATCCACTATTTCTAGGGCCACTTCCTTAAGTACTCTGGGATGCAGCCTATCAGATCCTGGGGATTTATTGGCCTTCAATCCCATCAATTTCCCTAACACAATTTCCTGACTAATAAGGATTTTCTTCAGTTCCTCCTTTTCGCTAGACCCTTGAACCCCTAGTATTTCTGGAAGATTATTTCTGTCTTCCTTCGTGAAGACAGATCCATAGTATTTGTTCAATTGGTCTGCCATTTCTTTGTTCCCCATTATAAATTCACCTGATTCTGACTGCAAAGGACCTACTTTGGTCTTCACTAATCTTTTTCTCTTCACAGACCTATAGAAGCTTTTGCAGTCAGTTTTTATGTTCCCTGCAAACATACTCTCATACTTTATTTTCCCCATCCTAATTAGACCCTTTGTCCTCCTCTGCTGAATTCTAAATTTCTCCCAGTTCTCAGGTTTGTTGCTTTTTCTGGCCAATTTATATGCCTCTTCCTTGGATTTAACACTATCCTTAATTTCCCTTGTTAGCCACGGTTGAGCCACCTTTCCCCATTTTATTTTTACTCCAGACAGGGATGTACAATTGTTGAAGTTCATCCATGTAATCTATAAATGTCTGCCATTGCCTATCCATGGTCAACCCTTTAAGTATCATTTGCCGGTCTATCCTAGCCAATTCACATCTCATACCATCGAAGTTACCTTTCCTTAAGTTCAGGACCCTAGTCTCTGAAATAAACGTCTCACTCTCCATCTCAATAAAGAATTCTACATATTATGGTCACTCTCCCCCAGGGGGCCTCGCACAACAAGATTGCTAATTAGTCCTCTCTCATTTCACACCACCCAGTCTAGGATGGCCGACTCTCTAGTTAGTTCCTCGACATATTGGTCTAGAAAACCATCCCTAATACACCGCAGGAAATCCTCCTCCACCGCATTGCTACAAGCTTGGTTAGCCCAATCTATATGTAGATTAAAGTCGCCCATGATAACTGCTGTATCTTTAATGCACACATCCCTAATTTCCTGTTTTATGCTGTCCCCAACCTCACTACTACTGTTTGGTGGTCAGTACACAACTCCCACTAGCGTTTTCTGCCCTTTGGTAATCCGCAGCTCTACCCATACAGATTCCACATCATCCAAGCTGATGTCCTTTCTTACTATTGCATTAATTTCCTCTTTAACCAGCAATGCTACCCCACCTCCTTTTCCTTTCTGTCTATCCTTCTTGAATGTTGAAAAACCCTGGATGTTGAATTCCCAGCCTTGGTCACCCTGGAGTCATGTCTCCGTAATCCCAATTATATCATAATCGTTAATAGCTGCCTGCGCAGTTAATTCATGCACCTTATTATGAATACTCCTCACATTGAGACACAGAGCCTTCAGGCTTGTCTTTTTAATACTCTTTGTCCCTTTAGAATTTTGCAGTAATGTAGCCATTTTTGATTTGTGCCTTGGGTTTCTCTGCCCTCCACTTTTACTATTCTCCTTTCTATCTTTTGCATCTGCCCACATTTTATTTCTCTCTGTCTCCCTGCATAGGTTCCCATCCCCCTGCCATATTAGTTTAACCTCTCCCCAATAGCACTAGCACACACTCCCCCTACGATATTGGTTCCAGTCCTGCCCAGGTGCAGACCGTCCGGTTTGTACTGGTCCCACCTCCCCCAGAACCAGTTCCAATGTCCCAGGAATTTGAATCCCTCCCTCTTGCACCACTCCTTAAGCCACGTATTCATCTGAGCTATCCTGCTATTTCTACTCTGACTAGCACATGGCACTGGTAGCAATCCTGAGATTACTACCTTTGAGGTCCTACTTTTTAATTTAACTCCTAGTTCCCTAAATTCAGCTTGTAGGACCACATCCCACTTTTTACCTATACCGTTGGTACCTATATGCACCACGATAACTGGCTGTTCACCCTCCCCCTCCAGAATGCCCTGCAGCCGCTCCGATACATCCTTGACTCTTGCACCAGGGAGGCAGCATACCATCCTGGAGTCTCAGTTGCGACCGCAGAAATGCCTAGTTATCCCCCTTAAAATAGAATCCCCTACCACTATAGCTCTCCCACTCTTTTTCCTGCCCTCCTGTGCAGCAGAGCCACCCACGGTGCCATGAACTTGGCTGCTGCTGCCTTCCCCTGATGAGCCATCTTCCCCCAACAATATCCAAAGCGGTATATCTGTTTTGGAGGGAGATGACTGCAGGGAACTCCTGCACTGACTTCCTACTCCTGCTCTGCCTGATAGTCACCCGTTCCCTATCTGCTTTTGTAACCTTTATCTGCGGTGTGACCAACTCACTGAACATGTTATCCACGACATCCTCAGCCTCGCGCATGCTTCAGAGTGAATCCATCCGCAGCTCCAGTGCTATCATGCGGTCTAACAGGAGCTGCAGCTGGATACACTTCCTGCACACATAGTCGTCAGGGACACTGGAAGCGTCTCTGATTTCCCACATGGCATGACATGGGTCTGGGCTCTCCTACCATGACTTAACCCTTAAAATAACTTAATGTGGCAACAATGCCAAAGGTTTCTTACTGACAAGATAAGGAAAAAAGAAAAACTACTCACCAATCAACCAGCCAATCACGTACCCTCTTCGCTGTGATGTCACACTTCATTTTCTTTTCCTCCCAGGTCAGGGAGTCAGCACTGGTGGGGAAAATAAAGACAAAGCAACACCTCCCGCTCCCACTTGCCTGAACTCTCCCACTGACCAAACTCTTACCTTTGCACTCTGAGCTGTTGCTGCACTCCTGCAAGTTTGCCCATTCTTGAGCTTAATAATGAATACTCTGTTGCCCTCCTTGGCAATGACCGTACCAGCAATCCACTTGGGACCCTGACCATATTTCAACACATATACAGGATCATTCACAGAAATCTCCCTTGACACAGTTGCGCAACCGTGGTATCATTGTTGACTTTCAACATGATTATTTAAATCCGGGTGTACCAGAGATAGCTTGGTCTTAAGACTTCTTCATCATGAGTTCAGCAGGCGAGACCCCTGTGAGTGTGTGAGATCTTGTCCTGTAACTCAGCAGTATGAAGGACAAGTGGGTCTGCAGTGACCCTTGGGTTACTCTCCTCATGCTTTGCTTGATAATTTGTACTGCAGGTTCAGCTTGCCCGTTGGACGCAAGCTTGAACGGTGTTGACCTTACATGTTTTATGCTATTAAATTTCACAAACTCCTGAAACTCCTGACTGGTGAAGCACAACCCATTGTCGCTCACCACTATGTCAGGCAGACCATGTGTCGCGAACATGACATTGAGATTCTCTATGTTTGCCGTGGACATGCTGGATGACATGATTATGCATTCTATCCACTTCGAATAAGCGTCCACCACCATTAAAAACATCTTGCCCAGGAAGGGACCTGCAAAATCTACATGGATCCTGGACCAAGGTTTGGATGGCCACGACCACAGACTCAGCGGTGATTCCACTGGTGCTTTGCTGAGCTGCATGTAAGTGTTGCACTGATGCACACATATTTCCAACTCAGAATCAATTCCTGGCCACCATACATGGGACCTGGCGATGGCATCCATCATCACAATACCCGGATGTGTGCTGTGTAACTCATGCACGAACTTCTCTCTCCCTTTCTTGGGCATTACAACGTGATTACCCCACAATATGCAATCTGCTTGAATAGACACTTCATCCTTGTGACGAATATACAGTTTGGCCTCCTCGTACATTTGCTTAGGTATGACAGACCAATCCCCTTTGAGGATGCAACCCTTTACCACCGATAAAATCGGGTCCTGGCTGGTCCAGGTCTTAACTTGTTGAGCCATGACAGGGGTTCCTTCACTCTCAAAAGCATCCATGATTAACACTAAATCTGCCGCTTGTGGCATTTCCACCTCCGGTGTGGGCAACGGCAACTGGCTCAAAGCATTAGCACAATTCTCTGTGCCAGGTCTGTGGCGAATGACATAATCATAGGCAGAAAATGTAGGCACCCACCTTTGAATGCGGGAGGAAGTGTTGGTATTAATACCTTTGCTCTCGGAAAACAATGAAATGAGCGGTTTGTGATCTGTCTCTAATTCGAACCTCAGACCGAACAGGTGTTGATGCATCTTTTTAACACCATACACATACGCTAAAGCTTTTTTTTCTGCCATGCTGTAGGCTCTTTCCACTTTAGACAAACTTTTGGATGCATTTGCAACAGGTTGAAGTTTCCCCAACTCATTGGCTTTTTGGAGTGTGCAACCAATTCCATATGATGATGCATCACAGAACAAAACTAAACATTTACATGGGTCATAATGTACCAGCAGCTTGTTCGAGCAAATCAGATTGGTGGCTTTCTTGAAAGCTCTGTCTTGCGATGCACCCTATACCCAGTTGTTGCCTTTTCTCAATAGCATGTGCAGTGGTTCTAGCAAGGTGCTTGTTAGTGTTAGTGTTTTATCAGAAGAATCACTCAACACTCAGAGTCGGTTCCAACGCCAATGCGGCCTTTATTAACGCCAATGCGGGGAGGAAGCCTCAGGACTGGATCCAGGCACTTCACTCTGCAGAACAAAGGGTTTCATGGATCTTTATATGTTTTACAACAGTTTACTACAATTACATCATATAGATTATAAATTCAATTATACCAATAGATAGAGTTAGTTTCTAAACATAAAGTGGCTCATGTGTTGCTGAGAGATGTGTTGCTAAGAGATGTGTTGCTAAGGGGTGTGTTGCTCGGAACGACTCATGTAACATGTTCCAGGCCTCCCTTATCTTACTGTCCTTGGGTGCTGTCTTTGGTAGCCTCCTTATCTTAATCCTGTTACAGAGTCGTATTGTCCTTACTTCCACCAGAACATTTAGTCCTGAGGCTTGGCTGATTAGAGACATCTGCAGAGTTTGCTTGTTTGTTAATCCTGTGTGTGGGAAACAACAATTATCAGTTTCCAGGAATGCGGTCTAATTCAGCTAACAGAAATCCCTTGAGGCCTCATGGGTAGCCATTTTATGGTATTAGAGTTACATATTTAGTTCTAACCTTATACTACAGGTGTAGTTTTAACCTTCTGCTACAGGTGCCGTTGCCCTAGGTTTTGATATATTCAGCAGGTGCCTAATGCCTACAACAATTCCCTCCTTTCGGTAAAGGGGCTAGTCCTAGTCCCCCTTTAACTGACCGCCCTACATTTTGTTAGTTTTTGTGCACGGCCCGGTACTCCCTGCCTCAACGTGCTGGCCAGTCACGGTTTCAGGAGTCCCGCTTGCTTAGATCAAATTGACAAAGGTCAAATCCGCCTTCCTCTTTACAAGATAGGCTTGTTTAGTATTTGGGGACCGGTCATGGGTCCCTCTTCGTTGTTCATGGTGCCTGCATGCCTGGCAGGCCATTATGCCCCATGTTATTGCTAAGATCAATTGTATCCCGACCAGTATGTGTGAAATTATTCGAATCCAAGGATGGATGTTCACATTTATTCCCCAGTCCCAGACCTTTCTCCACCAACTCTGACTTTGTAAGTCTATATCGATATCTTCTTCCAGTACTTTGATTTTAGTTTGCAGTTGGTGGTAGAGCTTTACGGATTGACCCACCCTGAGCCTCAACTCTCGTAATACTTTGGTTAGATGTGGGATAGAGACCTGATCTGGCTCATCATAATCCTGCAAATGATCATGGAGCTGATCGGTTACATCAATAACTTCGGACTTCCGGTGCCTGACCTGGGTGATATGCGCTTGCCCGATCATGACAGGTCGTAGTGGCGTAAAGCAAAAGTTTGGCTGTGGTATACGACACTGCAGGTCATTATACTGGTATGAACGCTCTGTGGTTGAGACGCAGTATCTTCTCTTCCCTCCGTAGCCTGTGTGCGGGCACTATTTCTAGTACGCACCCGTCGGTTCGGTTAAACCCGCACTCGCCTAGCTCACCTCGGCCTACCGGGTGAGGGCATACTGTGATCTCCCCCCCTTGCTTGCATTCCGTTCGGGAAATCCCAGTAAGTATGTCGTTTCGACGAACGGCGGAGGTGGTGGTCAGATAGTAACGGATGGAGACATTTTCCCGTATTACTCCGATATTCTCTAGTTGGTACAGGGGGAATGGCCCTGCGTCTGGCGTGGCTATAGGGATCATCAGGACTATCCCTATCCCAGTAGTCCTACCCATCTGGCAATCTGGAATTGCTGGGTATACTCGGGTCAGTCCCTTCAGAGTACAATTTTCCAGTGTCCCCCTCTGGTTAGCCAACTGAGCTAAATGTGAACTGTCTATCCAATCGGGCACTTCCCCGCGTTGGATCTGGTCGAGATTGTGGCAGATCTGCCCCACCATCCACAGACCATAAGTGTGACAGAGTTGTCCCTGTCTTTGCTTTCCCGTATCTTCTTTTTCTCTATCAATGAGATGGTTGATAGTTTTGGCGTGAGCTTCCAGGACTGAGATGCCATCCAACTGGATTTCGGCACCCTCCTTTCCTAGGTTGGCTTGGTCTTCCTGGTTTTGCTCCACCCTCTCATTTAACCCTTGTATGTCTATCGAGTTTACTACGGAGGTCCCTGTATTGAAAACGGTGGCAATATCATTAACTATTTCCCTCTTTATCCTGGGGGCTGACCCCTGTCCTCGGAATCTACTGGCACCCATTGCAGCGGCAGCCTGCTGCATTACAACTTTACTTAATACATTGTACATTTTTTTTAACTGTTCCGTACAGTATTCCGGCATCTGGATGCCTGAAATATTGATCAGGACAGGCACAATTTCATGTTTAACATTATCATACAATAATTCCCCTTCGTTGTACATTACAATCCCATTTTCTGGTCCCTTCGTAGTTATGGGACAAGGCAGTTCCTCGGGCAATGTAGTGGTTCTTATGGGACGCAGTGTCGGAGGGGATAAGAAGCATACATACAATGATATTGCAGCCGCCCCCTCATAGTACCCGCACAGCCCCACTCCCTTTTTGCGGATGACTAATTGCTGGGACTGTCCCGGAGGCGCGCAAATTATGCCGAAAGTACATTCATCGGGCCCTTTGACATTCCTCCGTTTAATGCAGCTGCTCCTTATACCCATGGAGCACTGTACACATACCCAGTTCTTGTTAGGATTTACTTGTAACCATGCATCAAAATAAGTCCTGTCCTTGCTCCAGTCCTTGGCTGTTGGGATGCACATTCCATCCGTTAAATTAAACAAGACTCCATAGTTCATGTAGTTGTTTATTTCCTGAGTGCGCTGCAATCCGTTGGTATCATCCAGTGTTTGCGTGGGTCTTGAGGTTCCCAGTAGCATGAGTCCCCAGCATCGAAGTCACCACTGCAGTCCCATCTTGGTGAGTGTTTTATTTGAAAATTTTAAACAGATAGCCTGGTCGTCACCGGGTGTTAGGTTCTGGTCTACTTGTGTCGCTGTCACTCTGTGGAATTGAAGATAAGGATTAGGTTAACCATATTCTTTATAGTCGTACCATCTCTATCACTTCATGTCCCTGTCTGGGCTGCCGTCGGTTTTGCGTTTGAGCCTGCTGTGCTCGAGCCTGCACGATGACCCATCTAAATATTATCCAAACTCCAATCAACACCAATGCCACCATTATTCCTCCAAACATCGCTGTCTGCTTTACCGTTAGGTTGGGTTTGTGGACTACATCTACCCACCGTGGGGTACATTGGCTCTATTGCCATAGGTGATGGTGCTATGGCTGCGTACTGCACTATCCATCTAGTCCCGTTTTTTTTTAAAACATCTCTTCCAGCCTGTTTATCTTAGCTTTTAACTCTTGACCAGCTAGTTCCGTTTTATTTTTATTCTGAATATCCCACCATTTCCTCTGTCTGTCAGGTGAGTCTTCTTTATTTTATTAAGAAATCCAAATTAATAATGTCCAGTATAAAACAGCTGTCAATGGAAAGGGTTAACTCCTTTACAGGTTTGTAAGAAAGCCTGATGTCATTACGTGACTTCACGTAATCATCCGAAAATTTCTCTTTTTTTTTTAAATTGATTTAAAACGAGACCACACATTTTTAATAGCAATTTTGTTTACTGAAATTCAATTTTGTTTTTTTTTCTCTCTCAGCACAAAATCTAAACTTCTGTGCCAGTTCCATTTTCTATAAGAATTTAAGAATTCAGTAAGATTCTCTAATTCCCAGTTTTTTTTTTTCTGTGCTGAGTACGCATAGCTTAGATCTTCAAAACCCTCCTGCTTGTTTAGACTGTTCGGGACTTTTCTTGATAAACACTGTCCATTTTGGAAATCTTTTCAAACTGCATTGAAACTTTCTCATAATTTAAAATTCGAATCCATGTAGAGTGTTTTTTACCTCTTCCAATTTTTTTTTCTTCTAATTAAACCAATATCTTTTTCACAGCAAACATCAACTAGTATTTAGTAAGTTATGTCTTTTTCCATCACAAGCACATTTGTTAATTTAAAATCATTTGTTTACTTTCAAAGTGGCGTCTTTATCTTTTTCTTTTCTCCATAACTGGAATGGAGTCCAGCTTTGAGGGTGTGAGGGCTGCTTTTCGTTATCTCAAAATGCTCCAGTTTCAAAGTCGTTAAAATGTCTCTTCTAAACTGCTAAAGCTTGCTGTTTTTAACATTTTCCAAAAGTTCCTTTTACACCTTCGCAGATAGCTCGCCACTCGCCCAGGAGTTTGACCTGATCAGATTTAATTTAATAATTTTTTTTTTTAATCCACCTCAGTATTTTCTGTGCCTTCTCTGAATATCTCAAAATCCCAATTCAAACTTTGTAATTTCAATCTTTATTTAAAACCTTTTTTTTTGTTTTGAGCTAGAAGCTTTCTTAAAAGGCATTCTTTATCTCATTCTGAGACTAAATTTATGTCTTTCAACCCAATGTAATCAATTCTTTTTTTTTTTAACCACCGGGACCATGTATTTTTTATCTTTTGCTCAACAAACCTATCCTTTGTACATTTCCTAGCTCCGTAACTTATCATCCGAATAAATCCACACCTGCGTTTCTAACTTAAAATATCTTAAAACTTCCCACATACAGGACAACGCTACAAAGGGTTAGCTAAAATAAACAGACACTTGCATTCCTCTTCCAACCAGGCTTTCAGAAACATGACAACATAAAAATTCATTCCGCAGTCACAAAATCACACAGGGACTCTCACTCAACGACCAGACATTTACAACAGTCTCTCTTCTTTCCTATTAATTGTTTTGGCTGGCTCTATTTTTGGATCCATGACCTTTCAGGGAATTCGTAGTTTTATCTAAATAATTCCTCACATAACTTTTGTAGTGGACTACCAGTATTGGTTTTTCCGTTCCTTCACCCACCATTCCCGTTGGGCTGCTGGCAGGTCCTGAGGATCCCACCCTGCTCTAATCATTTTCTCGATTAGTTTCTTTTGCTTTTCCGCCAGATGGCGGGTAAGGGACCCTTCTGATTCCCACTCGAGTTTATCTGCTTTATCTGGCCATTCCTGGGTAGGACTAGAACCGTTAGGAATCTACTCTCAGTTGCCTTTTACCTCACACAACTTGTAGTAGACCGTCTCTGGGCTGCTGTCAGGTCACAAGTCTGCTGTTACACAAACTTATACAATTCTTAAAACACGTTGTTGGAGCGGATTTTTGGACATATATTTGATTGTATACGGGACCAAACCTTTGTTTTATTTTCCCCTTTAAATGAATTTTGTAAGGGACAATACTGATGCATTATGCTTTAAACAGTTAGACTTTAAGGCATGCTGGCCTTGAGTTAATGGAGATTGGAAAGTGATAATGAACACTGGAGAGTTAAGTGCTAGGTATGTTTGTTTATACCGGTGTCAAAAGCCTGCACTTGTTTATACTGCCCTGTCACAATGCAGGATGGGTTATATATGAAAAGCTTAGCCTTCGATAAGTCAAAGCTTTGTAATGCTAAAGCATGTGTTGTAAAGTGACGTAATTTGTAAGATAAAAGGACTTCACTGCAGATACCAATTTGAGAAGATGGTTCAAAGACAGGGGTCTTTAACACTTCTCCCAAAGCTTTGTCTCCGATTTAATAAACCTCTCTTTATATATATATTATACAGTCTCGGAAATATTTTTCCACAACAGCGTTTAAGCAATTCCCGCAGTGCTCTACGCCTCCTTAACGACTACCTACCACCGCTCTGCCCGTTGGTCCGATCCTGTTCACAGGTTTGGATTCCGTTAGCCGCTGTACACCGCTTGGTGTACCCCGGGGTATATTTCAAATTACTCTGCTGGGTCCGGAAGATGTCTTTCAGTATCACGATTCCACGGTCTAAGTGTGTTCCCTACGCCTACTTGGTTCCTGGCCGTCACGTGGGACAAAAGTCCTCTTAATTCAGGCTCAGGCTAGGCGTTTGAGATATTAGACCGTCTCCTCGTGCCGATCAACCAGCATCCACCTTCCGCACCCTTTATTTAATTAAAAATCGTTTTTTTATACTCACCCGGGTTTTTTTTTTCAAGGGTGTCCAGCGACTCCGGGAAATCCTGCCAACTACGCCACTGTTAGTGTTAGTGTTTTATCAGAAGAATCACTCAACACTCAGAGTCGGTTCCAACGCCAATGCGGCCTTTATTAACGCCAGTGGGGAGGAAGCCTCAGGACTGGATCCAGGCACTTCACTCCACAGAACAAAGGGTTTCATGGATCTTTATATGTTTTACAACAGTTTACTACAGTTACATCATATAGATTATAAATTCAATTAGACCAATAGATAGAGTTAGTTTCTAAACATAAAGTGTCTCATGTGTTGCTAAGAGATGTGTTGCTAAGAGATGTGTTGCTAAGGGGTGTGTTGCTAGGAACGACTCATGTAACATGTTCCAGGCCCCCCTTATCTTACTGTCCTTGGGTGCTGTCTTTGGTAGCCTCCTTATCTTAATCCTGTTACAGAGTCGTATTGTCCTTACTTCCACCAGAACATTTAGTCCTGAGGCTTGGCTGATTAGAGACATCTGCAGAGTTTGCTTGTTTGTTAATCCTGTGTGTGGGAAACAACAATTATCCATTTCCAGGAATGTGGTCTAATTCAGCTAACAGAAATCCCTTGAGGCCTCATGGGTAGCCATTTTATGGTATTAGAGTTACATATTTAGTTCTAACCTTATACTACAGGTGTAGTTTTAACCTTATGCTACAGGTGCCGTTGCCCTAGGTTTTGATATATTCAGCAGGTGCCTATGCCTACAACAGTGCTCAATTTAGGTAGGAAGTTACCAAAGCAGTTGAGTAGACCCAGGAATGAATGCAGCTCCGTTACATTCTGCGGCTTGGGTGCATTCTTGATGGCTTTGGTTTTCACATCAGTAGGTCTGATGTCATCAGCAGCGATTTTCCTCCCGAGGAATTTGACCTCCGGTGCCCTGAAGACGCACTTCAAGTGATTCAGTCTGAGTCCCACTCTATCCAAACACAGTAGAACCTCTTCCCGGTTGTTCAGATGTTCCTTGCAGTCACGACCGGTGATCAGGATGTCATCTTGGAACATGATGGTTCTGGGAACGGACATCAGTAGACTTTCCATATTCTTCTGGAATATTGCTGCAGCCGAGCAAATTCCAAAAGGGCACCTGTGGTAACTAAACAGTCCTTTGTGCGTGTTAATGCACGTAATTCTCTTCGACGTCTTGACCAGTTCCTGTGTCATATAGGCCGACGTCAAGTCCAGTTTTGTGAACGACTTCCCTCCGGCTAGCATCGCAAACAAGTCATCGGCCTTCGGTAACGGGTACTGATCTTGTTTCGAAACCCTGTTGATCGTAGCCTTGTAGTCTCCACAGATTCTGACTGGGCCATCACTTTTCAGCACAGGAACAATGGGACTGGTCCATTCATTAAATTCGACCAGTGATATGATCCCTTCACGCTGGAGTCTGTCCAGTTCAATTTTGACCTTCTCCCTCATCATACACTGCCCAAGCATTATGATGGATGGGTCTTGCATCTGAGTCCACGTGGATCTGCACCTTGGCTCACGTGAAGTTGCCGATACCCGGTTCGAACAGCGAGGGGAACTTGCTCAATACTTGGGCACATGTATCTTCCTCTAATGACAACGCTTTTATGTCGTTCCAGTCGCATCTGATTTTCTCCAACCAGCTCAAGCCGAGCAGCATTGGGCCATTGTCTGGAACAATCCACAGCGGTAACTCGTGAACCGCACCATTATATGACACATTAATCAAAATTGGTTTACTCTTGGTTATGAAGGAGTACAGTTCATACACTTCCTCCTCTGGCATCTCAGATTGCGTATCCGGATCCGCGCTAGTCTGACTCTCATCCTCCACGTGGTGTATCGCAGCTTGCTTGCTCATCTGCGGACACTTGCACTGGAAATGCCCCATTCTCAGACAGCCTTTGCAACTATATTGCTTAAATCGGCGCTGCTCGTGCCAATGATTTCCCCAACAATGCCAACACGGAGAAGTTGGATACATTCCCGCTGGTGTACTTTGGGCAGCCACAGGTTTCATGAACGCAGCCGGATAGGCCCTGCCATGTGCCGCTCTGCCGACCGCCGAATCAATCGCATTTACAGTACTTGCCGAGGTTCGGTTCTTCACCGATATTTGCTTTAGACTCCTGTCCGTCGTCATACATGATTGAGCGATCTGGATGGCCCTTTTTAAATCCAACTCCTCCACCACCAGAAGTTTGCGCAGGATCACCTCGTGGTTGATACCGATAAAAAGGAAGTCCCGCAGCTTGCCTGCCAACACCGATCCGAACTTGCACGGTCCCGCTAGACGTCTCAGGTCAGCAACAAATTCCGCCGCGCTCTGGCCCTCCGATCGAACATGTGTATAAAACCTGTATCTCCAGATGATGATGCCATCGTCTAGCTTAAGGTGCTCTCGTACCAATGTACACAACTCCTCGTACGTTTTCTCTGTTGGATCACTAGGCATGAGTAGATTCTTTATCAGACCGTAGATCTTTGAACCGCACACAGTGAGGAACACGGCCCAGCGCCGATCTGCATCGTCGACCCCCTTCATTTTGTTGGCCACAAAGTACTGAAACAAACGGCTCACAAAGCCTGCCCAATCTTCTCCCTACAGAATCACTCTAAAAATCCAATCATGCTCATTTTGCAAACAAAGGTTCTTGTATTCTCGTTGCCATATGTTATGTATGCAATAAAGTTTCAAACTGAGTACTGTTTAATGAAGCAAGGTACAACCTTGGCTCTGCTTTATTTAGGCCCAAAGTGCCTGACTCTCAAAATGGCTGGCCTTTTATACCTGAGCAGCACCATGTGCGTGCTGCTCAATGGCCTCCAACAATGATGCCATCTGGTGGCTACAAACAGAATGTACATACATGACAGATTTTTAGCTGTTCTGCAAACAAAGGACCTCTCTAGTCTCTGTTGCTTGACTGGAATCATCCACCATCAAAAATTTCAGCTTGGGTATTCAGAAATCCTATCGTTCATCGCCAATGTGCTATATTCTTTACGACATCACAACACACAAGACTTCACAAGATGGCTGTTATCACAGGAACTTGTCAGGTGACATGTCACCTGATGCTTTTATTCTGAAAACAGCAATGGCTGCATTAGCACAGTAGTCCACTAAGTGGAGCAGTAGTCCACTAAGTGGAACTATATATTACAGTGCCAAATTTTGTTTGATAATCGGTCCATTGAAGCGCTTTACTTGTAAAAGGTGCTATATAAATGCAAGTTGTTGTTGTAGCTTCACCAGGTTGGCATCTCACTTTCAATTTCATTGCGATGTCAATTCCTGCCCCAAACCTATTCTTTTCACAATGAGTAACCAGGGAAAGAGGAAGAAAGAAAGAAGAAACAACTCTTGTCCTTGTTTCAACATAAAAATGGAGTGAGAAGAATATGCAATGCAGCATTTGCTTGCTGTAATATAAACATATCTACAGCATTACAATCTGGAAAAATCAAATGCATTTGGCAACCAAGTTGCGTACTAGTACTGTTCAATATAATAAAATACATAATTAATGAGAAGGAAGGGTGCAAAAGTCAAGTATTTTTCCCCCAGCAAAATGGAGGTATTGCTGCAGGTAACCTACCATGAGTTTTTCTTCAAAGTACTCACAGCTGGAAAATGTAGAACCAAACTACTCATAGGCCGGGATTTCGCCAACAGAGGCGAGTTCGATATGGGCGGCATTGGTGCAGCGTGGGAAACCCGCTCCAAAGTGCACCCCTCCCTCTCCCTTCAATCTTCCGTGGTGGGGCTTGTTAAGCCCGCCCTGCGGGTTCCACAGCCAATTAACTGGAAGCAGGTGTGATAATGTCATCTGAAGATGTGTCATCAGCTGCTTTTCTTAAAGGGACTGTGCCCAACTTTTAATGACGTTATTCTGTCAGTGTTTTGCAGCATTGAGCTACTGCAACCACTGCCAAGCACTGCACAAAGGTGCACGGCTGCACCCAGGCTCTTCCATGACTCCCTCCAGATGCTTATGAAGGGAGTCACAGCATGCAGGGAGGTTCTCTTCCATTGCAGCCTGGTTGCACATTGCACAGGAGGGCACAAGCAGGAATGTTGTCAGGAGGAGCTGGCTGCACTGGCACAAACCTTTCAATCTCAGTAGATCACAAAACGTTACTGCAAAGCCACACTCAACCTTATCCTGCTGTGCCACTCATCACATCCCCATCACTTTGCCTTCCCTACCCTACCCCTGCACATCCTTACTCACACCAACTTACCTTGACCTCCACCCATCCCTCTCTCTCTACATTATCAGTTCCCCATTTCACCACCAACCCCTCACACGCACCCTCATCCTTGTCCAATCATACCAACTAACAATACACAAGGGTAGGCACTTGGGTCCTTTAGCCAATGTTAATGTATAGTTAATGTTGATGTCAATCATTGAAATCTTTATTTTCAGCACTTTGCGTTCTTGGACAGATTTGTGGGCATCTTTGGAAGTGGCTTAGTGAGTTGTAGTGAATGGTGAGACATAAGGATAGCCCCCACAATGGTGATGAATGTGAAAGAAGTGGGTTGGACATTGCAGGGATGCTTTATGGAGCTTGTGTGGGGTGGTGCCAACCTGGCGCATCATGTGGCAATCAAGGTGTACAGCGTGAAGTGAAGTATATGTGGTATACTCCTGGGCAGTCCTGTGTCCTGTGCAGCATCAGGTGATTGCGGAGAAGGGTGGTATTGTTGGTGGTGATGCTGGTGTATTTAGTGATGTTGTTGCTGGGGCTGATCGTGGTGGGATTCTAAGGACCAAGGTGAGATTTTTTTAAGGGCACCGATGCTGCTGGAATAGTTGGCAGGTGAGATTGAAATGACAGAAGCGCCCTGTCAATGGTGAGAGAGGTTGCTCCAAAGGGGTAACAGTGAATAGAGAGTTCACAGTAAACACTTGCAAAATGTATACAGCTCAAAAGTCTCTTCCAAGTCCTGAAGGCTTCAGCTTCTGACATTGGAAAGTCATCAGCATAGGCGTCCCTTGGAATCGAGGAAGATTTGCTTCCACTGTAAACATGAATCTCCTTAGGTGGCTGAACAGTCCAATATGAGAACCACAGTCCCTGTCACAGGTGGGACAGATAGTTGGTGAGGGAAAGTGTGGGTGGGACTGGTTTGCCGCACGCTCTTTCCACTGCCTATGCTTGGTTTCTGCATGCTCTCGGCGACGAGACTCGAGGTGCTCGACGCCCTCCCGGATGCACTTCCTCCACTTAGGACGGTCTTTGGCCAGGGTCTCCCAGGTGTCAGTGGGGATGTTGCATTTTATCAGGGAGGCTTTGAGGGTGTCCTTGTAACGTTTGCTCTGCCCACCTTTGGCTCGTTTGCCGTGAAGGAGTTCCGAGTAGAGCGCTTGCTTTGGGGGGTCTCGTGTCTGGCATGCGAACAGCGTGGCTTGCCCAGCGGAGCTGATCAAGTGTGGTCAGTGCTTCAATGCTGGGGATGTTGGCCTGGAACAGCTGTGAAATGGTAGCTTTTATACCACTTCTGCAGCTGTCAACTAACCAAAGCAATAGTCACTGAGAACCTGATTTTGCTTACCTGGCGTGTTCTCCAAGACACGGCAAACCTGTCAAAAGGTTGGTAAAATTGTAAGTGCCTGCTTTTAAGCCTCTTAATTAGCATTTAAGAACATTTTAATTATGTTAATTACCTGTCCCGCTGCTTGCTGTCGGGTATGCTATCCGAACGCAGATCTGACAGGTCAGAAACTCACATTGAGGCGGGTTCAGAGTGGAATCCCGCCCTGCTGTCAATCAGGGCCATTTTGACAGCGGACCCGCCTCCAAACCCGCACTCGCAGGGCTGGGAAGATTCCGGCCATAGTGAGGTAGAATGCTTTTTAAAACGGTATGTTTGGTTCCAAACTGTTCCAATGAAAATTATTCATACTGTGCTTAAGGACTTTGTCCTGTTGAAGATCAATTAGAGGCAGCTGCATTTGAACAGTATCCAACCCAGGATATATTTGGGTAACCCTTACATCATGCTGAATCTAATATGGAGCCAACATAAATAGCAGCAGATTGGGCTAATAATTCCGCATTACGGCATATAATAACAAAAAGAGGCCGGCCGCCGCTCTTTCGCCAGTTGGTGGTGGGTCCTGTGGCGTCCTCCATTTTCCAAGGCCCAGCAGTGCTGCCGGTAAGATCGATGGCCCTGTCAATTTAAATGCGGGTGAGGTGACGTGCAAGCTGGCTTAATGTCACCTCCGTTAATTTATTCTTTTGCGCTGAGTTCAGTGCTGGTTCCTTAGCTTACCATGAAAATCCAGCGTGCAGCAGACTGACAGATGTGCTGTCAGTGCCTCTTAAAGGGACTCCCACATCTTTCAGATAAGTTTGTATTTAAGCTGTTGGACTGGATTTTTTTGATTTTATTGAAGTAGTGCCTTGTGACTGTGATATCTTCGGTATGACCTCACAAACACATAGGCTTTAAGATGGCTGATAACTTCAGGAACCTGTTAGGTAACCTGTTCCCTCTTTATTGTTGTAAACAGCAATGGCTGCTTACAATTACCACAGTAGTCCACTGGGTGGAGCTATATATATATATTACAGCGACCATACATGTTAAAAAAGATTTTTAAGTGTGTAGGGAGTGCTGCTGGACACTTGCAAGGCCTCGGATGGTAAAGGAAGGTCTCTGAGATTTTTCTCTCAGGTCAAGATGCGGCCTGACCTGTTGAGTATTTCCAGAATTTTGTGCTTTTGTTACAGATTTACAGCATCCTCTCGCAGAGGGAAGAGGAAGACACTGAAGAGGAGGAAGCAGAAGGAAGGATGCAACCCAGAAAGCTCCTTTCTGGCCAAAATATCTCAGATGGAATCATCCGCCTGCAGTAACAGTGAACACAGCCCCAATTTCCCTTTCAACATTTGTCCCACACCTTCCCTTCCCTCTGTTACTGACCATCACAATGTCCTCTTGGCCACCGCAAAGCAAACTTTCCAATCCAACTTTATGCATCTATCCATCCAATATGACATCACAAAATCGATTCATCAATGCATTCTCTTTGTGACTGTCTTGTGTGTGCCCTTTCCTATCCTACTGATATCATGCAGCTTCTCTTCTTCTTCTTCTTCTCTCTCTCTTCTTGATTAACCACTGGCTGGGCAGACTGCATTTCTTGGGTGAGTGAAATAAGGAATGCACAAGCGTGGGGTTGTGGTGAGGGTTGGGCGGGAAGGCAAGAGGTGTATGCGAGAATGAGGATAACATATGAGGATACCAGCATTTTATATCTTTTCTGCCCCACCGCTGGCCAAAGGCTCACCCATGCCTCTGCCAAGAATGGCCTGCATCGTCTCTTCCAAGGAGCTGAGGTGAGGCTAGGAATGGGAGGTGTGCCTCATGATTGGTGCAGATTGCTGGTAGGTGAGTGATTGCGGCGGATGTGGGGGAGAGTCGTGCATTGAGAAGTGTGTGAGGCTGGTGGTGTAGTTGGTAGGAGACAGCTTTTGAAGATGCATTCACTGACCTTCACCACGATCTGAGGTCGTGAAGCTTCTTTGGACACTGGAGCCAGGTGGTGGGGGCGACACTGCTGGTAGTGATGGCCTCGGTGATGTGGTCCCACTTCATTCTTTCTTGAGGGTCTCCTGGCCGCTGTGGGTAGAGGACCTCACTTGCAGTGTTGATTCCCTGCACAAAGCTGGAGTGTTGCGTGCGAGACTCTGATTGCCCCTACCTGGCTTGCTGAGCCATTTCTGTTAGTGCTGAAGTACTTTTCCCATTTTTGAGGTGCCAAAAGGAAATCAGCTTTAAAAGTTGAAGACTCGCATTTTTTAAAAGACAGTAAGGGCTGAAAACTGCATTTTTTTACTTCATTTTTATTTTTATCAGTTCAGAAGGCCCTTTTAATGCATTGCCCATTTAATGTCCCACAATCCTAGCAAATTCATTGCCTGACTTCCGGACAGCAACTTCGCCTCCAATGCCTGCACTAATGCTACCAGGAGGGCGTTACACAATGAGTTAGCACTAGGTTAAAAATCTTCAGTCCCCAATGCAAATTTTTCTCTCTTACCACCCTGACCATTTTCAGTGGCCTTAACCTGAGGCCGCACTGACAGTGATATCATCATAGGCGGTCCTCGAACGAGGATGACTTGCTTCCACACCAAAATGGATGAGTTCACAGATGTTTCAATGAAGGACTGATATTCCAGTCCTGAACTCCAATTGAGGATGTGGAAGATGCCTGTGCGTGGATTTTTGTAACATGTGGTGGCCGTTGCACATCAGTCACTACACGGGCTTGACAGAGCTAGGCCTTTATCCAGTGGCAAGGGTTAACCAGGACAACTGGAGACCTGCTCTGCTGCACGGACCTAGCGCGCACACATATCGCAGTGTAGGCTGGCCCCTGCTACCACTGGGCCCTCGGCTCTTCTGGCCCCCTTACACTCATTTGCTGCATCTCCGCCCCGATTTCTTGCCGCTCCTCCGCCACAAACATTCGCTACATCTCCGCCACGATCTCTCGCCGCTCCTCCACCACAAAACATTCGCTGCACCTCCGCCACAATCTCTTGCTGCTCATCCGTCCCAACCTTTCCGCTCCTTCTCTGTACCTGGGCCCCGCCGATGTTCCTGCCCACGCTCCAAACAGCGATCTGGGTTTTGATGTTACCCAGTCGCCCACCTTGAAATCAACACAAACTTGGAACGGCTCGCACTGGAATATGTATAGCTCTCGTGGTGGCCACAAGGCTTAAGCCAATGTGTCAGTAAGTTATCTGCTAAAGTTCATTTAGTCAATACTGGTAAATCTGCAGGCAGTAACAGAGCAGCCAGCACCAATCCCCTTGTTTGACGGCTGCTGAAGTACAAGTGGTGCTGAAGAGGATTGTGTGGTGGGTTGTCTCCATGTCATCCCATGGCACCAGCCCCATGGCTCAGCATTGTGGTTAATCAGGGTATTCTGGCTGATGATCACCTGAACATGCTTCCATTCATGGAATGACACTGAAAATGTGACATTGTGATGGTGAAACCGTCAAAGAAACATTCAACACTGTGGTTAGAACCATAGAAACATAGAAAATAGGTGCAGGAGCAAGCCATTCGGCCCTTCGATCCTGTACCGCCATTCAATATGATTATAGCTGATCATGCAACTTCAGTAGCCCACTTCTGCCTTCTCTCCAGACCCCCTGATCCCTTTAGCCGTAAGAGCCACATCTAACTCCCTTTTGAATATATCCAACGAACTGGACTCAACAACTTTCTGTGGTAGAGAATTCCACAGGTTCACAATTCTCTGGGTGAAAAAGTTTCTCCTCATCTGGATCCTATATGGCTTACCCCTTATCCTTAGACTGTGACCCCTGGTTCTGGACTTCCCCAACATCGGGAACATTCTCCCTGCATCTAACCTTTCCAGTCCCGTCATAATTTTATATGTTTCTATGAGATCCCCTCTCATTCTTCTAAATTCCAGTGAGTATAAGCCTAGTCGATCCAGTCTTTCTTCATATGTCAGTCCTGCCATCCCGGGAATTAGTCTGGTGAACCTTCGCTGCACTCCCTCAATAGCAAGCACGTCCTTCCTCAGATTAGGAGACCAAAACTGCAGACAATACTCAAGGTGTGTTCTCACCAAGGCCCTGTACAACTGCAGTAAGACCTCCCTGCTCCTATACTCAAATCCCCTCACTATGAAGTGGTTAGTCAGGCATTGAATTATCTTCATAGGTTCATTGAGTCTGTCTGTCCATCTTGTAAGTACTAATTATCTACGGGTACTTGTGGGTGGAATATTTTATACCTATAATTCATTGCCTTGCGTAGCTTGCGTGGCCAAATGAGAAAATGTTACGCTCCCTATCACTTATATCCATGTGTTATATATGTGGACTTGTATTTATTCTGTACAGCCACCAGAGGGCTCATCCCCTGGAGTCCCAAGGGATCCCATAATCCCTTGGGAGCACAGATATTTAAGGAGGCTTCACAGGTTGGAGAGGCACTCTGGAGACCTGCAATAAAAGACTAAGGTCACACTTTATTTTGAGCTCACAGTGTTCAGTCTAACTCTTTCTCCGTACTCAACAACTGCCAATGAGATACAGATAGCGAACCCAAAGACGCAGAGAACAGTGGGCATCCTGGAGAAATTCTCAGAGGGAGATGATTGGGAAACTTTTGTGGAGCGACTCGACCAATACTTTGTGGCCAACGAGCTGGATGGGGAAGAGAGCGCTGCCAAATGAAGGACGATCCTCCTCACCATCTGTGGGGCACCAACGTATGGCCTCATGAAGAATCTGCTCACTCCAGCAAAACCCACGGAGAAATCGTACGACGATTTGTGCACACTGGTCCGAGAGCATTTGAACCCGAAGGAAAGAGTTCTGATGGCGAAGTACCGGTTCTACACCTACAAAAGATCTGAATGCCAGGAAGTGGTGAGTTATGTCGCGAGTTATGTCATCACAAGGCAAGAGCAGTACCGTACATGATGAGAGAAAGGGTAGAGATCAAGCTAGACCGGCTGCAAAGAGAGGGCATCATTTCACCAATCGAGTTCAGCGAGTGGGCCAGTCCTATTGTCCCAGTCCTCAAGAGAGACCGCACCGTCGGAATCTGTGGCGATTACAAAGTAACTATCAATCGTTTCTCCCTGCAGGACCAATACCCACTACCAAAGACCGACGACCGCTTTGCAACGCTGGCGGGAGGAAAGATGTTCATGGATCTGACTTCAGCCTACATAATGCAGGAACTGGACGAATCATCGAAGGCCCTCACTTGGCCCTCATCAAGTCGCACAAAGGTCTTTTTGTTTATAACAGATGCCCATTTGGAATCCGATCAATGGCAGCGATATTCCAGAGAAACGTGGAATGTTTACTGAAGTCGGTCCCGCACACCGTGGTCTTCCAGGACGACATCTTGGTCACAGGTCGGAACACAGTCGAGCACCTGCAGAACCTGGAGGAGGTTTTTAGTCGACTCAACCGCGTGGGGCTCAGGTTAAAACGCTCAAAGTGAGTTTTCCTGGTGCCTGAAGTGGAGTTCTTGGGAAGGAGGATTGCGGTGGACGGCATCAGGCCCACCAACACGAAGACGGAGGCAATCGAGAACGAACTGAGGCCACAGAACGTGATGGAGCTGCGGTCGTTTCTGGGACTCTTGAACTACTTTGGTAATTTCTTACCGGGTCTCAGCACACTGCTGGAACCACTGCATGTCTTATGACAAAAAGGAGGCGAATGGGTTTGGGGCAAAAGCCAAGAAAATGCCTTTGTAAAAGCGAGAAAATTGTTATGCTCAAATAAATTGCTTGTGTTGTATGATCAATGTTAGCGTTTGGTACAAGCATGTGATGCGTCGTCATATGGCATCGGGCATGTATTACAACAAGCAGATGATTTGGGGAAACTGCAACCGGTTGCTTATGCATCCAGGAGTCTGTCTTAAGCTGAGAGAGCCTACAGCATGATTGAAAAAGAAGCGTTAGCTGGGGTAAAGAAAGTGCATCAACACCTGTTTGTGCTAAAATTCGAATTGGAAACTGACCATAAGCCACTTATATCCCTGTTTTCCGAGAATAAAGTGATAAATACCAATGCATCAGCCCGCATCCAGAGCTGGGTGCTCACGTTGTCCGCATATAACTACGCCATCCGCCACAGGCCAGACACAGAAAACTGCTCTGATGCTCTCAGTAGACTGCCATTGCCCACCATGGGGGTGGAAATGGCGCAGATCTAGCCATGGTTATGGAAGCATTTGAGAGTGAGCAATCACCCGTCACTGCCCGGCAGATCAAAATCTGGACAAGCCAGGACCACTTATTATCTCTAGTCAAAAGCTGTGTGCTTTCATGAGAGCTAGTCCAGTGTCCCAGTGGAAATGCAGGAAGAGATAAAGCTGTTCCAGCGGCGCAAAGATGAAATGTCTATACAGGCAGACTGCCTTCTGTGAGGAATCGAGTAGTGGTTCCCAAGAAGGGCAGAGACACCTTCATCAATGACCTCCACAGTACCCACCCAGGCATCATAATGATGAAAGCGATAGCCAGATCCCACGTGTGGTGGCCCGGTATCGATGCGGACTTAGAGCTCTGCATTCACAGATGTAATACATGCTCGCAGTTAAGCAATGTACCCAGGGAGGCGCCGTTAAGTTTATGGTCTTGGCCCTCCAAACCGTGGTCTAGGATACACGTCGACTTTGCAGGCCCGCTCTTGGGTAAAATGTTCCTTGAGGTTGTAGACGCGTACTCCAAGTGGATTGAATGTTAATAGTGCCGGCTAGCATGTCCGCTGCTGAAAGCCTGCGGGCCATGTTTGCCACACACGGCTTACCCGATGTCCTGGTGAACGACAACGGGCCATGTTTTACCAGAGCTGAGTTCAAAGAATTCATGACCCGTAATGGGATCAAACCTGTCACATCTGCCCCGTTTAAACCAGCGTCCAATGGTTAGGCAGAGAGAGCAGTGTAAACCATCAAGCAAGGCTTGAAGAGGGTAACTGAAGGCTCACTGCAGACTCACCTGTCCCGAGTCCTGCTTAGCTACCGCATGAGACCCCACTCACTCACTGCGATCCCACCTGCTGAACTGCTCATGAAAAGAGCACTTAAGACAAGGCTCTCGTTAGTTCACTCTGATCTACATGAACAGGTAGAGAGCAGGCGGCTTCAACAAAGTGCATACCATGATAGCGCAAATGTGTCATGTGAGATTGAAATCAATGATCCTGTATTTGTATTAAATTATGGGCAAAGTTCAAGTGGCTTCCCGGCACTGTCGTGGCCAAAGAGGGGTGCAGGGTGTTTCGGGTCAAACTTTCAAATGGATTCATTCACCGGAAACACTTGGACCAAATCAAACTCAGATTCACGGACTATCCTGAGCAACCCACTTTGGACCCTACCTTTTTTGATCCCCCAACACACACACCAGTAGCAACCGGCACCACGGTTGACCATGAAGCAGAACCCATCATCCACAGCAGCCCAACAGGATCCAACACACCAGGCAGCCTAGCAAGGCCAGCTGCACAGCAACCCAGCGAGGGCCCAACAAATGATTCAACAACACCAGATTTCACACCGAGCCGATCAACCAGGGCAAGAAGGGCCCAGATCGACTCACATTGTAAATAGTTACACTATTGACTTCAGGGGGGAGTGTTGTTACATATGTGGACTTGTATTTACTCTGTACAGCCACCAGAGGGCTCATCCCCTGTAGTCCCAAGGGATTTCATTTTTTAAGTTTCTTGCCCATTTCTCCCGCTCACCTTCCACTTGATGTGACTCTAATTTCCAGAGGGCGGGATTTATGTGTGTATTTTTTCCATGCCTGGTCAGCCATTTTCAAACCATTTTATTTTGAATGGCTTTTCATTGCCTCACAAAGGTGATTTTTGTTCATCGTCCACAAGTTTTCACCTCTTCCCTAATTTTCTGCCCATTAAGCTCATTACTGTCTCTCTATGACTCTTTTACTTGAAAAGGAAAATTTATACATGAAATGAAAAATTTTGCAGGGCTGAAGAGTGGGACTAATTAGATAGCTCTTTCAAAGAGCTGGCGGACTCGATGGGCTGAATGGCCTCCTTCTGTGCTGTATGTTTCTACGATTCTATATTTGTTATTCTATCCCACCCTTCATTTTCTCCCATCCTGTAAAAGTGTTTGCTTATCTTTCAGTTTCTTTTTTTTAATTATTCATTCACGGGATGTTTTTGAGCATCTGAAACAAAAACAGAAAATGGTGGGTTGGGGAATTGTCAGTCGTGGCTTAGTTGGTAGCATTCTCACCACTGAGTCAGAAGGTTATGGGTTCAAGCCCCATTCCAGAGACCTGAGTGCAAAAAATCTAGGCTGACATTTTAAAGGTATATATTGGACATCTTGGCGAGTTAATTGTTAATAATTGAACATGCTTGTATGATCGAACAACAGGCTTTCCAATATAAACAAGATACCTTCAGGGTGTCACAGGAGAAAGCATAGCTTTTCTGCTGCTTTTGATGTCAGAGTATTATCTATGAGAAATGCTTGTGCAAGGAAACACGTGACTGGGAAGACATCAAGCATGAGTGATTAAATAGAATTCATCATAGGCAGTCCCGTCAAGTCGAGGAAGACTTCCTTCCACTCTTAACATGAATTCTTAGGTGGCTGAACAGTCCAATACAAGAACCACAGACTCTATCACAGGTGGGGCAAATAGTCGTTGAGGGGAGGGGTGTGTGGGACTGGTTTGCCACATGCTCTTTCCGCTGCCTGCGCTTATTTTCTGCATGCTCTCTGCAATGAGACTCGAGGTATTCAGTGCCCTCCCGGATGCACTTCCTCCACTTAGGGCGGTCTCTGGCCAGGGACTCCCAGGTGTCAGTGGGGATATTGCACTTTATCAGGGAAGCTTTGAAGGTGTCCTTGTAATGTTTCCTCTGCCCGCCTTTGGCTCATTTGTCGTGAAGGAGTTCCGAACAGAGCACTTGCTTTGGGAGTCTTGTGTCAGGCATGCGAACAATGTGGCCTGCTCAGCGGAGCTGATCAAGTGTGGTCAGTGCTTCAATGCTGGGGATGTTGGCCTGGCCGAGGATGCTGATGTTGGTGCGTCTGTCCTCCCAGGGGATTTGTAGGATCTTGCGGAGACATCGTTGATGGTATCTCTCCAGCGACTTGAGGTGTCTGCTATACATGGTCCATGTCTCTGAGCCATATATGTCATGTATGTAACCATCATGCAATGGTAATATTCATGTAACTGTAACCTTCATGCAACTCCTGTACACTGTACTTATACCCTAGAAATACACACTCTGACCACAGGGGGTGAACTTGTGGGAGACTCTCCTCATCTGGGTTTCCAGGTATAAAAGGGGAGGTCCCACCCAAGGTCAGCATTCCTTGGTCCTGGGAATAAAGGTTAAGGTCACGTAGTGACTGTGTCTACAGTACATGCCTCGTGTGAGTTTGTAGTACGGTGCAGGGACACTACATTTGGCGACGAGAAATGGGAATCACCGAACCACGAGGATGGCCACCAGTAGCACAGAGGAACGTTCCTGTGTGGGTGAGGACTGGGACGACTTCATGGAAAGACTCCAGCAGAGCTTTGTCACGAAGGACTGGCTGGGAGCGACAGCGGCTGACAAGCGGAGGGCGCATCTACTGACCAGCTGTGGACCACAGACGTATGCGTTGATGAAAGACCTGCTCGCACCCCAAAAGCCAGTGGACAAGTCCTTTGAAGAGCTCAGCCAGCTGATCAGTGAGCATCTCAATCCGACAAGTACCGTACACATGGCCTGGCATCGGTTCTACACACACCAGCGCCGGGAGGGACAATGCAACTTGGACTTCATTGCGGACCTGCGGCACTTGGCCAGTCTCTGTAAGTTCACAGACGCCTGCAGGGGAGAGATGTTAAGGGACTTTTTCATTGAGGGCATTAATCATGCCGGGATTTTCAGGAAGCTCATAGAGGCCAAGGACTTGACTTTAGAAGGGGAGGCATTGATAGCTCAGACCTTCATGGCAGGGGAAGAGGAGACCAAGCTAATTTACGCCCGCAGCCCTGGTCCCAACGTGGCGATGGACCAGGGAGTTAACATTGTGAACGCGGCCAGGGACCCCACAAGCAGGCAAGGGCATTTCAAAACCGCCCAGGCAGCAATAGACGTCAGGGTGGGCCTACAACAGGGACAATGGAAAGAGGATCGGCAATTCACGCCATCTCGAGGAACAATGCGTCCCGCGATGGGACCATTAACACCCACCATCAGAGTGCTTAGAAACAACCAAATGGGCAATCAGAGATGAATGCCTAGTAACAGCCCCTTTGTTAACAACAATCTCAGCTCATGCTGGAGATGCGGGGGTAGACATACTGCGAAAAGCTGCAGGTTCCAGCAATATACCTGTAGGATTTGTAACATCAGTGGACACTTGCCCAGGATGTGCAAAAAGGCTGTGGCGAGGCTAATCTGCGAGACAGAGTAACCAGACGAGGGGTCTGCAATGCAGGATGATGCCTGGGGAAAAGCCATGGATGCTGAAGTTCAGCCGGTTCACGTGGCTGACTTCCACAGCTCATACACTAAAACGCCACCCATGATGATGAAAGTTTTATTGAATGGCATCCCGGTGCGCATGGAGCTGGATACGGGAGAAAGCCAGTCACTTATGAGTGCCCAACAATTTGAGAGACTATGGCCACACAGAGCTAGCAGGCCCAAACTGGAACACATTGATACGCAGCTAAGGACGTACACCAAAGAGATAATCCCAGTGCTAGCCAGTGCAAACTTGGTGGTAACACATAATGGATCACAGAACCGGCTGCCACTCTGGATCGTCCCAGGGAATGGCCCCGCGCTCTTGGGGAGGAGTTGGCTAGCCGAGATGAATTGGAAATGGGGGGATGTGCATGTCATTTCATCTGTGGAGCGAAGTTCATGCTCACAGGTCCTACAAAAGTTCGGGTCACTGTTTCAACCCAGTGTCAGAACGTTCAAGGGCACTAAAGTAGTGATACGCATCACTCCGGATGCCAGACCAGTGCACCACAAAGCCAGAGCGGTGCCATATGTAATGCGTGAGAAAATTGAAAGTGAATTGGACAGGCTGCTCAGAGAGGGCATAATTTCGGCCGTTGAATTCAGCGAGTGGGCAAGTCCCCTCATTCCTGTCCTTAAAGCAGATGGCTCGGTCAGGATCTGTGGCGACTACAAAGCCACCATCCACCGAGTGTCGCTGCAAGACCAATACCTGCTCCCGAGAGCAGAGGTCCTTTTTGCCACGCTGGCAGATGGCAAGCTGTTCACGAAGCTGGACCTCACTTCGGCCTACATGACTCAGGAACTGAATGAAGAATCCAAGCTTCTAACCACTATCACGACGCACAAGGGATTATTTATCTACAACACTTCGGCCTACAACAGGTGTCCATTTGGCATTCGTTCGGCCACAGCTATCTTTCAGCGGAACATGGAAAGCTTGCTCAAATCCATTCCTGGAACAATCGTATTCCAAGACGACATCCTTATAACGGGTCGAGACACCGAGGAACACCTCCACAACCTGGAGGAGGTGCTACACCGACTGGACCGGGTAGGCTTGTGGCTGACAAAGGCCAAGTGTGTGTTTTTGGCCCCAGAGGTCAAGTTTTTGGGCAGGAGGGTTGCCGCAGATGGTATCAGGCCCACTGAATCAAAAACGGAGGCGATCCGCCGGGCGCCCAGGCCCGGCAACACGTCGGAGTTGCGATCATTCCTGGGACTTTTGAACTATTTCAGGAACTTTCTGCCGAACTTAAGCACATTGTTGGAGCGGTTACACATGCTCCTGGGTAAAGGTTGTGAATGGCTTTGGGGGGACTGTCAAGAACAGGCTTTCAATAAGGCGAGGAATCTGCTGTGTTCTAATAAACTGTTGACTTTGTATGACCCCTGTAAAAAAACGGTTTTAACGTGCGATGCATCGTCCTACGGGGTTGGATGTGTGTTGCAGCAGGGTAATGATGACGGCTGACTCCAACCGGTGGCTTATGCCTCCAGGTCACTCTCCCAGGCAGAGCGTGGATATGGCATGATCGAAAAGGAAGTACTCGCTTGTGTTTACGGTGTGAAAAAGATGCACCGGTACCTTTTTGGTAGACGGTTCGAGCTAGAGACGGACCACAAGCCGTTAACATCCCTGTTGTCCAACAGCAAGGCTGTCAATGCCAATGCGTCAGCTCGCATACGGCGCTGGGCCCTCACGCTGGCTGCGTATGACTACACCATACGGCACCGGCCAGGCACCGGAAATTGCGCTGACGCGCTCAGCAGGCTCCCACTGGCCACCACCGAGGGGGCAGCGGAGCAAAGTGCTGAGATGGTCATGGCCGTTGAGGCTTTTGTCACCGCAGGTTCCCCCATCACAGCCCGCCAGATCAAACTCTGGACCAAAAGAGACCCCCTCCTATCCATGATAAAGAAATGTGTCCTGACTGGGGATTGGGCGCCCGCACACAGAGCGTGCCCCGAGGAGATCAGACCGTTTCAGAGACGGATGGATGAGCTCTCCATCCAAGCCGACTGCCTGCTATGGGGCAGCCGGGTAGTCATGCCCCAGAAAGGCAGGGAAGCGTTTATCAGGGAACTCCACAGCGAGCACCCTGGCATCATGTTAATGAAGGCCATTGCCCGGTCACATGTATGGTGGCCGGGGATTGACTCAGACCTGGAACACTGGGTTCGCAGGTGCACGACGTGTGCCCAACTGGGCAATGCCCCCAGGGAGGCCCCACTCAGCCCATGGCCCTGGCTCAACAGGCCATGGTCACGTATTCACGTAGACTACGCGGGGCCGTTCATGGGAAAAATGTTCCTGATCATTGTCGATGCATACTCGAAATGGATCGAGTGCATCATATTAAACTCATGCACGACATCCATCACAGTGGAGAGTCTGGGTACGGTTTTCACGACCCATGGTTTGCCAGACATTCTGGTCAGCGACAATGGCCCGTGTTTCACCAGCCATGAATTCCAGGAGTTTATGTCGGGCAATGATATCAAACACGTCCGGACAGCACCGTTCAAGCCGGCTTCCAATGGCCAGTCGGAACGTGCGGTCCAAGTCATAAAACAGGGCATGCTACGCATCTAAGGACCCTCCCTTCAGTACCGTCTATCGCGCCTCCTGCTGGCCTACAGGTCCCACCCGCACACGCTTAAAACGTGGTTGTCCCTCATTCACCCAGCCCTGGCAGACATTGTCGAGGGCAAGTGCCAGTCCCAAACCGAGTTTCACGATCGAAACTCAAGGGGGAGGTGTATAGAAATGGATGACCCGGTATTTCTTCTTAACCATGCTTTGGGACCTAAGTGGCTTGAGGGCACAGTAATTGGCAAAGAAGAGAATAGGGTCATAGTGGTCAGACTAAACAATGGGCAGATATGCCGCAAACACTTAGATCAAGTAAAGAAAAAGTTCAGCATAGACACGGAGGAACCTGAAGAAGAGCATGAGATGTCACCCACACCACTGCCAGTGGACGAGCCACGAGGACAATCCACAGCTTACACAGTCCCTGCGGCCAGCCCGGACAGGCCGGATTCACCTCAGGTGACAGAAACGCTTGCCGAGGTTCAGCCACCAGAGCCACGAATGCGGCGCTCCACGAGAGAGCGTCGACCACCTGAAAGACTTAACCTTTGATACAAAAAGACGTAAGGGAGGAGGTGATGTCATGTATGTAACCATCATGCAATGGTAATCTTCATGTAACTGTAACCTTCATGCAACTCCTGAGCACTGTACTTATACCCTAGAAATGCACACCCTGACCACAGGGGGTGAACTTGTGGGAGACACTCCTCACCTGGGTTTCCAGGTATAAAAGGGGAGGTCCCACCCAGGGTCAGTACTCCTTGGTCCTGGGAATAAAGGGTTAAGGTCACGTAGTGACTGTGTCTATAGTACATGGCTCGTGTGAGTTTGTAGTACGGTGTAGGGACACTACAATATAGGAGGGCGGGTATTAATACAGCCCTGTAGACCATGAGCTTGGTAGCAGTTTTGAGGGCCTGGTCTTCAAACACTTTTTTCCTCAGGTGGCTGAAGGTTGCACTGGCGCACTGGAGGCGGTGTTGAATCTCATCATCAATGCCTGCTCTTGTTGATAAGAGGCTCCTGAGGTATGGGAAATGGTCCAAGTTGTCCAGGGCCACACCGTGGATCTTGATGACTCGGGGGCAGTGCTGTGCGGCGAGGACAGGCTGGTAGAGGACCTTTGTCTTACAGATGTTTAATGTAAGGCCCATGTTTTCGTACGCCTCAGTAAAATAGAATTACATAGAATATATCACACATCAACAGGCCATTTGGCCCAACCAGTCCATGCTGGTGTTTATGCTCCACTCGAGCCTCCTCCCGTCTTTCCTCATCTAACACCATCAGCAGAATCCTCTATTCCCTTCTCCCTCATATGCTTATCTAGCCTCCCCTTGGATGCAACTACACAATTCGCTTCAACCACTCCCTCTGGTCGCAAGTTCCACATTCTCACTACTTGTTGGATAAAGACATTTCATCTGAATTCCCTATTGGATTTCTTGGTGACTGCCTTATATTGATAACCTCTAGTTTTGCTCTTACCCACAAGTAGAAACAGTGGGCCCAAGTTTCAACTAGATTTGCTCCTATTATTTTTTGGAGTATTCTAGAAATTGCAATTCTCCACATTTAGTTTGCTCCAGTTTCAGTGATTTAGTTTAGTTTCGTTTTAGTTCCATTTTTTTTTCAAAAGGGGGTTTGTCCAGCCACTTAGGCCTGTTTTGCAAGTTTGAACTGTGAAAAGTTACTCCAACCTAACTTAAAACGGAGTAAGTGTCCATTTTTGTCTGTTCTGAAAAACCTTACCTAGAGTTAAGTTCAGTGCAGGCACAGCCAGAGACAAGGGGTGGGAAGTGTTATGTATGTATGTAAACCTTACCAATATATAAGACTTGCCACCAGGGGGCACACCTGTGGGTGACCTAAGGGTCACCTGTGCACCCTAGGCAAGCGGTATAAAAGGTAATCTACTATTCTGCTTCCTCACTCTGGAGTCACATTAAAGAGACCAAGGTCACAACAGTTTGAGCTTACAATACAGTCTTGTGGAGTTATTCTGAACATAACAATTGGCGATGAGTAACTATCACAAACTTTCACATGGTAATGACTGCCATTGGTAGTCTTGAGAGATTTTTTGAGGATGATGCTTGGGAAGCCTTCATTGAGCGTCTCGACCAGTACTTCGTGGCCAACAAACTGGACACGGCTGAGACGGCAGTCACCATATGTGGGTCTTCGATATATGGCCTCATCAAAAATCTGCTGACACCAGACAAACCAATGGACAAGACTTGCACAGAGTTGTGCATGCTGGTTCAGGAACACCTCAAGCCGAAGGAGAGCATCTTAATGGTCAGGTATCGCTTTTACACGCACCATCGCTCTGAGGGCCAGAACGTGGCGAGTTTTGTCGCCGACCTAAGACGCCTTGCGGGACAGTGCGAATTTGCCAGATCTTTGGGGGAAATGTTGCGGGACTTTTTCGTGCTTGGAATCAGCCACGAGGTTATTCTTTGCAAACTGCTGTTTGCTGAATCCCTAGATCTGAGCAAGGCCATCACGATAGCCCAGGCTTTCAAATCCACGAGCAACAACACGAAACAGATATCTTCACAGAATCGAAGCTCACCAGCAGGTACTGTGCATAAAATAGTGCTTTCACAAGCAGAACTGTACATGGCAGGGCTGATACGACCGCAGAGGCCAGACCTAGGGTGACACTGAGTCCGTCATGGGGCGTGAATACATATCCATTAACACCATGTTGGCGTGGCGGGGGCAGTCATAGAGCCCATCAATGTCGATTCAAGCACTATGTGTGCAAGGGCTGAGGAACAATGGGGCACTTCCAGCGAATGTGCAAATGACCTGTGACTCACCACGTGGCAGAATCAGGAGAGAACAACCGATCCAGCGAGGATCACGTTGAACGAGCAGGAGAGGCAACTCAACCTGAGGATGACGAGGAAGTATATGGGATAAACACCTTCACCACCAAAAGCCCTCTGATAATGTTAAAAGTTAAACTCAATGACACTCCAATCTCCATGGAATTGAACACGGGGGCGAGTCAATCAATAATGAGCCAGAAGGCATTCGAGAGGCTGTGGAGCGACAGAGCACAGCAACCCGAGCTGATCCCGCTTCAGGCAAAGCTGCGCACCTACACCAAAGAACTGATACCAGTTATTGGTAGTGTGAACATAAGAGTATCCCATGAAGGAGTGCTGCACAATTTACCACTGTGGATTGTTTCAGGTGATGGGCCAACGCTGCTTGGTAGAAGGTGGATGGGGAAGATTCGATGGAACTGGGAAGACCTCTGTGTACCATCTCCGGCGAACAACATCTCCCTTGCTCAAAGGCTGAGCAAGCCCTCACCTTCAGCTGAACCAGGCATCGAAGTGCAGATCCATTTGCAGATTCCCGATGCACAGACCGCTCATCATGACCACGAGGAGGTAAGGATCAACCGGGCAGCGGTACAGGCACGATACCCACCACCCAAAGCCGACAACCTCTTCGCGATGATGGAAGAGGCTCCAGGTTGATCAAGCAGAGTGAGACTCTGGCCGAAATGATCCGAATGCGTCTTCCCGACGCCAGAGGCAAAATGCCTGGGGAGCAAGATCGTGGCAGTCGGCATCACGGACACGGATGAGAGTGCGTCCAGATCACGGAAAGAAAGAGCATCCAGACCATGGGACGAGAGTGCACCCAGACCACGGGATGAAAGTGCGTTCAGACCACGGGATGAGAAAGCGTCCAGTCCACGGGATGCAAGTGCGTCCAGACCATGGGACGAGAGAGCGTCCAGACCATGGGATGTCGCCGCAACGAAATAGAGGCATGTGTTGCCCAGCAAGGAAGATGACTGGGCTTGGGGCAAAGGTAAAGGGGCGGCCACTGAGAAGGCCAGGAACCCACTACATTCCAATAAGTTATTTGCACTAAGTAACCCATGTGAGCGCTCTTTCACGGCTAATGATATATTAGCATATGGGGTCGATGGTACCTTACAACAAGCCAAAGTAGTGGGCGAACACCAACCTGTCGTATATGTATCTGACAAAGTACTTGTAGCAAATGATGTATTATCACACGGGGTTATGCGTGTTGTACAGCAAGCCAAAGTAGCGGGCGAACCCCAACCGGTTGTACATGTATCCAATAAGGTAACCAAGGCAGTAGCCTGCGTTCACCGGACAAAAGAGGCGTACCAAAGAATGTCCCAATATTTGCTCGAGTCAGACAAGCTGCCAATCTCACAGTTTTTGGAGGGCAGAGGTACTATTATCAATGCTTTGTTTTGTATATGTCTGTGCACTGTAACATGATCCACAGGCCAGGCACTGAGAACGGCACTGATGCCCTCAGTTGGCTACTGTTGCCCACCACCGTGGTGGAAGCGGCGCAGCCCGCAGACCTGCTCATTGTTATGGAAGTGCTAGAAAGCGAGGGGTCAACCGTAATGGCTCCCCAGTTTAGGACCTGGACCAGCCAGGATCCCACGTTATCGCCTGCTAACGGCAAACTGTTAGACAGGATGTTGCAGCTTATCCGTTGCAAAGATGAAATGCTCACCCCATCAGATTGCCCCCTATGGGGCAACCCTGCAACGTTGCAAAGAAAGGCAGGGAGGCTACACACAGTCAGCGGTCCGGGGCCTCCATACCATGGCCCAGGATCCACGGGGACCAAGCGGCCTCCCGCCACTACTGACCTTAGGGTCAGCGACAATAGTCCGGAGCGGGCAGCTCAAATCATAAAGCCAAGCACCACACGTGTCATGGTAGACTTCCTACAGACCCAGCTATCCCGAGTGCTACGCAGTCACTGGACAGAATCACTCAGAACTGAGCCTTCTGTATGCTATCAACAGAGAATGTACCATTATCGCACAGCTCCTCCACACGACATCAGAATAAATGATGTAGACCATGTTCATGACCCCAGATGGGTTGCTAGCATTGTATTAGCCAAAGAGGGGAATGGAGTGTTTGTGATGAAAATGGAGTGTTTGTTGTGAAACCATGTAATGGGCAAACGCAGAAAGCATTTGGACCAGACCAAACTGTGAACTACAGATAACCAGGAACCACTGTGAAAGGACCTGGCCCCCAGCGACCCACTAACACAATTGACCTCGCTGTCAACTACGAGGATGAACACCATGCCCGACAGTCTGATCAGACCAGACGCACGACCGTGCAGCAATGATCTGACCAACTCACCCATGCCAGGATTTCAACTCAGACGATCGACCCGGGAACGCAGAGCGTCAACTTGTAAATAACTTGTACATAAGACTTTGGGGGAGAGTGATGTTATGTATATATGTAAACCTCACCAATATGTAAGACTTGCCACCAGGGGGCACACCTGTGGGAGACCTAAGGGTCACCTGTGCACCCTAGGCAAGCAGGTATAAAAGGTAATCTACCATTCTGCTTCCTCACTCTGGAGTCACATTAAAGAGACCAAGGTCACAACAGTCTGAGCTTACAATACAGTCTTGTGGCATTATTCTGAACATAACAGGAAGCATTAAACACAAAGGACTAAAGCATTAAACACATCATTTAAAACGGCCTAAAACGTCTTGCGATGATATTTTGCCTTATACCTGCTGAGTGAGGAGTTGTTTCTCTTTTTATAAATAAGCAAGTGTAGGCTCCCAGCTGAGGCAGACACATCAACACCTAATTGTGGCTAAGTTGATCCTTCAGAAAACATCATACCCCATTAGTCCAACCTATTACTTGAATAACTCATCTCGGACTAGATTATCACTCATTTGTAAGAACTAACTGTTAGGCATTAACGTGCCTCTATCAGGGACTGACTGTTAGAGTAACGTGATGTAACCCACCCTAACCCACCACTGTCTCCCACACCCCCAACAGCACTCTTCCCCCCGCCCCCCCCAACCCCCCAACCGTGTGTCCCTCCTCACTCTCGCACTCCCAACACCACTCTTCCTGCCCCCAAACCAACCCCTCGCAGCCAGCAGCAGGACCGATCAGTGTCTCAGATACTGTAGGGCAATCAGTCGCTGGCTTCTTCGGCCCACAGACACCCATCCCACTGCAGCAGGAGAGATCTCCGAGCCATGACACGCCACACCAGCCCGCTCCTCGGTCATGGCTAGGTGCGGGAGGCAGGCATGACTGAAGGGGTGAGGGAAGTCTATTTTTTACAGGTGTTCCTAAATGTTGCGTGGTGATATGATAATGGACCATGATTCAGTTTTAATGTATAATAAACTTTATTGAAACGTTTACAATGTACTTTACTTTAGTGCAATAATAAAAGCATTCTTGTCATGATTCAGTTTCAATATATAATATATTTCATTGAAATCTTTACAATGTACTTTACTTTAGTGCAATAAAATCATTCTTGTGTCAAAATTTAATTTGGTGTGACTCTTTAAGATCACTTAAAAACTCCAAATACTTATAAAGTTTTAAAGTTACAAAACTTTGTAAACAATTTCAATTTGTGAACAAGATCACTGAAAAACCTTAAGATAACTTAACGCAGTAAATTTAAACAACTTATTAAATGTGAGAACATTTACACTCTAAGATCACTTAAAAACTCTAAGATCACTTATATACTTGTAAAATTACAAACTTAGTAAACAATTTCAATTTGAAAACAGTTACAACATTGGCATCAACAACTACTACAACAACAACAGCAGTAAAGAAAGGCTGCACCCAGCTCTCAACCATATCTCGGTGAATGTGCACTGCCTCATGGGGTGGGGTGGTGGTGATGGTGGGGGGGTGGGGGGGAGGGGAAGAGAGGGGGGGTGGAGAGAGGGGGGGCCCAGCTTGGGTCTCTACAGAGGCTGATACAGGGATTGCAGTGGGAGTGGCATTTGATTGGCCGGGATGTGTGCCCTTATTGAAGCAGCTAACTCCCTGATGGCCTCTGCCATCGTTTGCGCTGCTCCTGACATTCCTGCACTCAGTTCACGTGGCATAACTGCTATTTGCCCAGACAGTGCTGTTAACTCATCACCAACCCCTCTGATGGTGCCCTCAAGTGAACGGGTAAGGGCATTGCCCTCCACACCCAATGCAATAACCTCAAGCGCACCTGTTGAACGCTGCATCTCAGGAGAGCCTATTTGGATTCTCCTTCCTCTTGCCCCGGCTCTGCCTCACGGCACCCCTCCAGTGCAAGGCGCAGGGTGAGACAGTGGGCCCCTGGGTGTTCCACACTGCATTCCACCACCACCACCACTGGGACCCGCTTCTTCTGACAGTGGGCCCCTGGGTGTTCCACACTGCATTCCACCACCACCACTGGGACCCGCTTCTTCTGACAGTGGGCCCCTGGGTGTTCCAAGCTGTATTCCACCACCACCACTGGGACCCATGGAACATCGGACCAGAGCTTACATCACTAAACGCGGATGGGTATGTGAGGAGACAATGGCATGCCGCATCAGAACTTAAAGCACTGCGCAAGGATGGGGGGTGGATGAAAGAGTGGAATGTTGGACGAGAGTTCATGATATTGTCTGGGAGAGTGTGGCCCTGCACTATGGACGCACATATTACGATCAATATTCTCCCCTGAACACATATCCATGCCCCCCTCCTCCCCCCCACTGCCTTGGTCTTGGTTGCATGGATCTGAATCTTCTTCTGAATCTTCTTCTGAATCTTCTGGATTGGCATCATGTTCTGCAAAATATAACCGATCAGTCAAATGGTTAGCAGTACAGGAGGGGTAGGATGGGTGACATGAGTAGTCTCGCACATAGCAGGCCAGGCAGCAGGTTGATTTGAAGGGTCACGATGTATTTTCAGGACTTACCCTCTCCCACGCTTGTGGGCCCAGCTTGTGCAGTACTGATTGCTTTTCTCCAGGCACGACTCATCAGGGCGGCGACCCTCTCTTCCAAGGCTGTCAGTTCGCTTTAACAGAGTACCACGTTCTCCTTTTAAATTACCTTTCATGCACCTATGCAGCACCTTTGCACTCCAAGAATCACTTAAAGACTTTTCACTCCTTCCCTTCCTGCACCCAAAAATCTGACAGCTCGCTTTAACAGAGTGCCACGTTCTCCCTTTAAATGGCCGATTGCCAGGGTTGAAGAGCCATTGCGCATGCATGCATGCTACAACATGCATGCACAATGCTGCCGACAATGCAAACCATGCTGGGCTCTAGCCCCGCCCCCCTGCCGGCTGCGTGAACACAACACGGTACTTGCTCTGCCTCCCTCAGCTTCGGTTGCGCCACACCACGCTCCTACAACGTTGGAGGAGCGACGAGAATTCCAAGGTAGGATTTCGGTGTGCTTTTTTTCCTAAACAGCTGACGTAACTAATCATCAGCTGAAACTTGTGCCCACTGTCTCTGTATCTACTCTATCAAAACCTTTCATAATTCTAAAGACCTCTATTAGGTCACCCCTCGGCCTTCTCTTTTCAAGAGAAAAGAGACCCAGCCGGTTCATCCTTTCCTGATAACTATAACCTTGCAGTTCTGTTATCATCTTTGTAAATCTTTTTTGCACCCTCTCCAGTGCCGCTCTATCGTTTTTATAATATGGCGACCAAAATTGTACACAGTACACTAAGTGTGGTCTAATTAAGGTCTGATACAAGTTTAGCATAACTTCTCTACTTTTCAATTCTCTCCTAGAAATAAACCCTAGTGTTTGGTTTGCTTGTTTTGTGGCCTTATTAACCTGCGTTGCTACTTTTAGTGATTTGTGTATTTGTACTTTGAGATCCCTTTGCTCTTCCATTGGGATGGGCTCTACTTAGACCATGCTGGGACTAGGGTCCTGGCGAATCGAATAATAAGGGCTGTTAAAAGGGCATTATACTAATTAGTGGGGGAGGGAGGGTTCAGGTGAGCGGAAATTTAAAAAGTCAAAGAATAAGGAGAAGGTAATAGAGCAGGGTAGCACTGGGGGGGAAATGAAAACCAGAGCGTGACAGGAAGGGACAGAATGTATAAACATAAAAGTGCATCAGGAAGTGGGGTCAAAGCAGGAAAAAATGGTAAAAAAAAATTTAAAAGCTCTTTATCTGAATGCACGCAACATTCGTAACAAAATAAATGAGTTGACGGCACAAATAGATCCAAATGGGTATGATCTGGTAGCCATTACAGTGACATGGGGGCCGAAATTCAGTGCAGCCAGAAAGCTGGTGGTGTTGAGGCCTTTTTTCCCCTATTAGCGCCTCAAAGTTTGTGGAGGTCATTGGATCCAAATTCAGCTTTGTGACCACAAAAAAGTGTTCCAGTCTTATTAGCCCTTCAAACCTGAAAGTTTGCAGTCTTAATTGGGGCGTTATTCCCATGGGAAATTCACCCTTAGGGTGATGTGGCAGGTGCCATTGCAGCACAGGTGCGAGGGAACGAGCGTATCGGTGCTGCTTTGGAGAGAATGACCGCGGCTCTGTAAGAGTCGACGGAGCGTCTAAGTGCTGTCATATCTGGTGGCTTTAGACTGTGGCTACTCGCATGCGGTCTCAGCTGGATGCCCCCCCCCCCCCGAGACCTCAGTGTTGCTTTCGCGGCTGGGTCCACCACGGTCCACGGGGGCCCTTCTGTGTGGTGCCACAGCACCGACCTGAGCTTCTCTCAGATTGGTGGTGATGGTATTGTGCCACCCCTGGTGAGTTATTCAGGCTCCTTGGGCCAGGATATGGATGATGCGCTCCCTCCGGCTCACAGCATTCCTGGTCCTAGACCCATCACTCCGTCAGTGCCTCCACACATGGCCTCGCCCGAGCCAAGCCAGACTGAATCATACCAGGAGGGTGTTGACCAATCTCCAGCCGGCCTTCCAGGAGCATCCTAGAAGGGTATCTGCAGCTTCCACACAGGGAACACAGCAGCCTTCCCAGACCCATGAGGCAGCCACAGGGGAGACACTGAGGCAAAGTCACAGGTTAGGCACGCATAAGATCATCATAGAGAGTCCCTCGAAGTCGAGGATGACTTGCTTCCACTCTAAAAGTGAGTTCTCAGGTGGCTGAACAGTCCAATGCGGGACCTACTGTCTCTGTCACAGGTGGGGCAGACAGTGGTTGAAGGAAAGGGTGGGTGGGGAGCCTGGGTTGATGCACGCTCCTTCCACCGTCTGTGCTTGGTTTCTGCATGCTCTCTGTGACGAGACTCCCGGATGCTCTTCCTCCATTTTGGGAGATCTTGGGCCAGGGATTCCCAGGTGCTGGTGGGGATGTTGCACTTTATCAAGGAGGCTTTGAGGGTGGCCTTGAAATGTTTCCTCTGCCCACCTGGGGCTTGCTTGCCACATCGAGGCGCCAAGAAGAGCGCTTGATTTGGGAGTCTCGTATCGAGCATGCGAACGATGTGGCCCACCCAGCGGAGCTGATCGAGCGTGGTCAGTGCTTCAATGCTGGGGATGTTGTCCTGATCGAGAACACTGACGTTGGTGCATCTGTCCGCCCAATGGATTTGCAGGATCTTGCGGTGGCAGTGTCGGTGGTACTTCTCCAGTACTTTGAGGTGTCTGCTGGAAATTGTCCACATCTCTGAGCCAAATAGGAGGGCGGGTATCACTACTGCCCTGTAGACCATATGCTTTGTGCCAGATTTGAGGTCCTGGCCTTCAAAACCTCTCTTCCTCATGCGACTGTAGGATGCACTGACACACTGAAGGCGGTGTTGGATGTCGTCATCGATGTTTGCCCTTGCTGACTGTAGGCTCCTGAGGTATGGAAAATGGTCCACGTTGTCCAAAGCCTCAACATGGATTTTGATAACCGGGGGGCAGTGCAGTGTGACGGGGTCAGGTTAGTGGAGGACTTTTGTCTTACGGATGTTTAGTGTAAGGCCTATGCTTTCGTATGCCTCGGTGAAGGTGTTGACGATGGCTTGGAGTTCGGCCTCCGAGTGTGCGCAAACGCAAACGCAAACGTCGTCTGCTTACTGCAGTTCGATGACAGAGGATGGGACGACCTTGGATCTCACCTGGAGGCAGCGGAGGTGGAACAGATTCCCATTTGTTACCGCTTGGAATGCTGAGCTGAGGCGACATTTCCAGTCTGAGCCCCTGGATTGAGATTTCACTTTTCTCTCTGTGAATCTCTATTTCTCTCTCTCTCTCTAATTTATTTTTCCACTTTTCTCTTTCTCTATTCCTATTTCTCTATTTCTCTCTCTCCCAATCAAATTTTCTCATTCCCTTTCCTCACTTCTATCTCTTTCTCCTTTCTCTTTTGCTCCCTACCCTCTCTCTCCCTCCCACTCTCTCGCACTCTCTCTTTCCCTCTCCCTCTCTCTCCCTTCCTCCCTCTCTCTTCCTCCCTCCCTCTAGAGAGCTCTCACCCTCTCTCTTGCTCTCCCTCTCTCCATCTCTCTATCCGTGAGTGCAAATTCTGTGCTGAACTTGTCTCTCTCTGCTTCTACGGCTCCGAGATCTCTGCCACTCTGCAGTGTCCTAAAAACTGGCGGGGGCATCGTCAGCTGAAGGGTTGGTTTTTTCACGCTGAAAATGGGTCCGGGGACGGAGCGGCAAAGTGCGCACTTTTAGTGCGTCACTATTGCTACAAGCCCCACACTGCCATGCGAGTTGGCGGTGGCCCACAAAGCTGCAAAACCTCCCGGGCCGAATCTATGCCGGGTGGACAGTTAGCTGCCGCAAATAGGCAGTAACGACCCTTCCTGGGACTGGGAATTTCGGGGCTGAGGTTGCAAGGTGACCAAGGCTGGGAACTAAATATTCAGGGATATTTAACAATTCGAAAGGACAAACAGAAAGGAAACGGAGATGGGGTAGCTCTGCTAATACAGGATGAGATCAGTGCGTTAGTGAGAAACGATATTGGCTCAGAAGATCAATATGTTGAATCAGTTTGGGTTGAGATAAGGAATAATAAGAGCAAAAGGTCACTGGCAGTCTATAGGCCCCCTAACAGTAGCTACACTGTTGGACGGAGTATAAATCAAGAAATAATGGAGGCGTGTAAAAAAGGAACGGCTGTAATCATGGCCGATTTTAATCTTCATATTGATTGGACAAAGCAAAGTGGCAAGGGCAGCCTTGAGGAAGAATTCATAGGGCTAAATTTTACACTTTTGTGAGTATCGCCCAAAAATGGGCATTATTTCTGGCATGGGTGATAAAAATAGGTTTTTAGATCGCCAGCTTCTCGACCATTCTCAAAGCATCTAGTCTCCATTTTTGAAATGGGTGGTAGCATTAAATCTCGCTGACCTTCTGCCATAAAGGGTCACCGTCCTTATCAACGGCATGGCAATGCTCCATTCCCGTGATTCAGGAGGTCTAGGGTCATCATGACATGCGCAGAAGAGGAGACAGAGAGAGAGGGAGCTGAAAGGGTCTGCAAGCGTGTGTGGCTATGGTGTGGACTTGTTTAGCTGTTGAACAAGTACTTTGGTTCTGTCTTCACGAAGGAAGACACAAATAACCTTCCGGATGTACGAGGGAACTGAGGGTCCAGTGAGAAGGAGGAACTGAAGGATATCCTTATTAGGCGGGAAATTGTGTTAGGGAAATTGACGGGATTGAAGGCCGATAAATCCCCGGGGCCTGATAGTCTACATCCCAGAGTACTTAAGGAAGTGGCCGAGAAATAGAGGATGCATTGGTGATAATTTTCCAGCAGTTTATCGACTCTGGATCAGTTCCTATGGACTAGAGGGTAGCTAATGTAACACCACTTTTTAAAAAAGGAGGGAAAGAGAAAACTGGTAATTATAGACTGGTTAGCCTGACATCAGTAGTGGGGAAAATGTTGGAATCAATCATTAAGGATGAAATAGCAGCGCATTTGGAAAGCAGTGATAAGATTGGTCCAAGTCAGCATGGATTTATGAAGGGGAAATCATGCTCGACAAATCTTCTGCAATTTTTTGAGGATGTATCTAATAGAGTGGACAAGGGAGAACCAGTGGATGTGGTGTATTTGGACTTTCAAAAGGCTTCTGACAAGGTCCCACACAAGAGATTAGTGTGCAAGATCAAAGCACATGGTATTGGAGGTAATGTACTGACGTGGATAGAGAACTGGTTGGCAGACAGGAAGCAGAGAGTCGGGATAAACGGGTCCTTTTCAGAATGGCAGGCAGTGACGAGTGGAGTGCCGCAGGGCTCGGTGCTGGGACCCCAGCTCTTTACAATATACATTAATGATTTAGATGAAGGAATTGAGTGTAATATCTCCAACTTTGCAGATGACATTAAACTGGGTGGCGGTGTGAGCTGTGAGGAGGCCGCTAAGAGGCTGCAGGGTGACTTGGACAGGTTAGGCGAATGGGCAAATACATGGCAGATGCAGTATAATGTGGATAAATGTGAGGTTATCCACTATGGGGGCAAAAACACGAAGGCAGAATATTATCTGACTGGCAACAGATTAGGAAAAGGGGAAGTGCAGCGAGACCTTGGTGTCATGGTTCATCAGTCATTGAAAGTTGGCATGCAGGTACAGCAGGCGGTGAAGAAGGCAAATGGTATGTTGGCCTTCATAGCTAAGGGATTTGAGTATAGGAGCAGGGAAGTCTTACTACAGTTGTACAGGGCCTTGATGAGGCCCCACCTGTAATATTGTGTTCAGTTTTGGTCTCCTAATCTGAGGAAGGATGTTCTTGCTATTGAGGGAGTGCAGCAAAGGTTCACCAGACTGATTCCAGGGATGGCTGGACTGACATATGAGGAGAGACTGGATCAACTGGGCCTGTATTCACTGGAGTTTAGAAGGATGAGAGGGGATCTCATAGAAACATATAAGATTCTGACGGACTGGACAGGTTAGATGCGGGAAGAATGTTCCCGATGTTGGGGAAGTCCAGAACCAGGGGACACAGTCTTAGGATAATGGGCAGGCCATTTAGGACTGAGATGAGGAGAAACCTCTTCACTCAGAGAGTTGTGAACCTGTGGAATTCCCTGCTGCTGAGAGTTGTTGATGCCAGTTCATTGGATATATTCAAGAGGGTGTTAGAAATGGCCCTTATGGCTAAAGGGATCAAGGAGTATGGAGAGAAAGCAGGAAAGGAGTACTGAAGGAATGATCAGCCATGATATTGAATGGTGGTGTAGGCTTGAAGGGCCAAATAGCTTACTCCTGCACCTATTTTCTATATTTCTATGTTTCTATGTGGGAGGCATGAGGGAAATTCACCAGTAGCAAAAAGCCTACTAAGCACCAAGAACATAGTTGGCACCGAGTTTTTGTCCAATAAATAAGATATAACATAGAAGGGATGGTGGAGATCTGGAGCTGGTAGCCAGGAACACTGGTGGCAGAGGGCTCCCAGTAGTCCCGGAGTGTGGCACTGCACCCCAAGGTGCCACACCCCCACTGCCAACCATACATGAGAGCCAGCAGCAACATCTTGCTTCTGGCTTGGAGCACGTTCCCACCTCGGGACCATCCTCTCCCGTATCCGTCCAAGCAGCGGTTCGGCAGTCCTCCCCCCCTCCCCCAATGAAGCATTGCCTGAGGCGCTCCTCGGCCAGGCGGCTTGGAGTCAGGAGGGGAAGGGGAAAGGTAGAGGTGGGGATGAGAAGCGGTGGGGGGTGGATGGGAGGGTTAATTTTTACAGAAATACTGGTGATTTCAGATAACTGTTCGGTTTAAATTTTTTTTAATTTAACAAAACCTTGTTGCGCTTTGGCTCAGATAGCTGCACCGTTACACGCTGGTGCTTCCTTATCAAAGGGTATAATTACACTTAACTTCAATCAACTTAAACATCAACTGTCACCAAGGTGATGCCCATCATTGATGTATGACCTGTACACCCAGCAGTGTGTCAGCCTTGTAAATAACACCAACGTTCTTTCAGGCAAAGCGCTCATTTATGAGCTCCTGACATAAGGCTTTTGCAGTTATCATGCCACCATGGGCCCTTTCCTGTGGTCTTCAGCGTCAGTCTGATTGTCTGGGCCAATGTCAGCGCCCGCCTCCTCATCCTCCTCTTCCTCTCTCTGGTGAGGTGGACTGTCAGACTCATCAGGCAATTCTTGTCCCCTCCTGATAGTCAAGTTGTGCAGCATGGAGCACACCACCAAGAATTGAGCTATCTGCTCAGGATGGTGTTGGAGCTCACCTCCTGGTTGTTCCAGGCATCTAAAGTGCTGCTTAAGAACTCCAATGGTTTTCTCCACGATATTGCGAGCGGCTCTGTGGCTCTCGTTGTATCACCCCTCGGCTTCGGTATGGGTGTCATGCAGGGGGGTCATCAGCCAGATGGCGAGGCCATAGACTTTGTCACCAAGCATCCAACATTTACCTTGTGGCTGATTGTTAAACAAGTCAGATACAGTGCTCTCACGCAGGATGTGAGCATCATGGATGCTGCCCGGAAATTTAGCATTCACTGCAATTATAATTTGCTGGTGGTCGACAACGAGTTGGACATTCAGAGAGTGGAAACCCTGTTCCTGAAAACCTCTGCATCCTGAAAAGGTGCCCGCATTGTGATGTGCGTACAGTCTATTGCTCCCTGCACCTTGAGGAAGTTTGCAATTCTGGAGAATCCTAGAGTCCTCTCATTCTGTGCCTCTCTGATCATAGGGAAGCTGATCAAGTCCTTCCTCCATGCATACAGGGCTTCAGTGACCTGTCTAATGCAGCAATGTGTGACATGCTGGGACAGATCGCAAATGTCGCCAGCTGAAGCCTGAAAAGAACACAAGGCATAGAACGACAGTGCTGCAGTGACTTTGACGGTGACGGACAGTGCAGTGCTGATGGTGCTGGCAGGCTGCAGATCTCCCCTTATGAGCTGGCATACCTCAGTGATAACCCCTTTATGGAAGCGCAGTCTCCGAAGGCAGTTGATGTCGAGCAAGTCGAGGTAAGACCACTTGTCCCTATACTTGCGGGGATGTAACGTCTGGTCCTCCTTATCAGTCTGGCATGTGTTAAATTTGGCACATAATGCTGTGGAGCATACCTTTGGCCATCTCGAGTCTGCAGCATGTAATTGGTCATCAAGAGAGGGTGAGAAAGGACAGGCCCCATTGCAATAGCTCTCTGCTTTCCATTGATTGGTCACAAACAATGAATGTCCTGACAAAGACACTTATTAAATTCCAATCGGTCACAGTATGATCAAGATGTTTGTACAGATGTTCCCATCAACTCCAATGACCTCCAGAGTACATTAGAACTCCCCCAAGGTTGAAGCACAACAGCCTTTTAAAGGATGTGACATGTGATGTAGAACATGGCGTCCATAACGCTGTGATTAGTTCCACTTTTTCTGGGCAGTTTTTTGGGCAAGCAATATTGTGGGTGATATGTACGGGGTGGTGAAAATGATGCTGGCCGATCTCATGGCCGCTAGTTTTAGCAAACATGATCTTTATGACAAAAAAAGTGGGCGGCCGGTATTATTGAATCTCGGCGTTAATTCCGTTCGGAAAGTAACGCCGAGCGATATTATGGGCATTGATTTTGCCCATTCTGACGATTCCAACCAAAAAAAGTGGTCGGGCGGCATTACTTTTTCCCGGCATTACGCACATGGGGAAAGTAACGCTCGCCGATAAGTTTCCGAAAAATGCCCGTCAGTTTAATTTTGTGGCTAAATGGGCGATATATGGGCGTTATGCGTTATTTCAGTGGTAAAGTGGATGTTAAGTGGGCGTTAAGCATGCAAAAAAAGTGGAAAATCTAGCCCAGAGAGTGTATTCGGGATAGCTTCCTTGTGCAGTACGTCGCAGAACCAACCAGGGAGCAGGCTTTCTTAGATCTGGTACAGTGTAATGAGACGGGATTAATAAATGATCTCCTAGTAAAGGATCCTCTAACTAGTGTCCCAAGCTTAAATAAAGAAGGCTACAAAAGTATGAAGGCAGAGTTGGCTAAAGTGGACTCGGAAAATAGATTAAAGTGTGGGACAGTTCATGGGCAATGGCAAACATTTAAGGAGATATTTCATAACACTCAACAAAAATATATTCCAATGAGAAGGAAAGACTGCAAGAGAAGGGATGACCATCCATGGCTGACTAAGGAATTAAACAATGGTATCAAATTGAAAACAAGGGCATACCAAGTGGCCAAGACTAGTGGGAGGCCAGAGGATTGGGAAACTTTTAAAAGTCAGCAAAGAACGACTAAAACATTAATAAAGAGGGGGAAGATAGATGATGAAAGTAAACTAGATAGTTTCTTAAACGATAAGGGGAGCGGGCGGGGAAGTGGAGCTGAGTCCATGATCAGATCAGCCATGACCTTATTGAATGGCAGAGCAGGCTCGAGGGGCTGTATGGCCTACTCCTGTCCCTATTTCTTATGTTCTAATGAAATATAAAAACAGATAGTAAGAGTTTCTACAGTTCTATAAAAAGGAAAAGAGTGGCTGAAGTAAATGTTGGTCACTTAGAGGATGAGCTGGGGAGTTAATAATGGGGAACAGGGAAATGGCAGAGATTTTGAACAAATATTTTGTATTGGTCTTCATGATAGAAGACACGAAAAACATCCCAATAGTGGATAATCAAGGGGCTATAGGGAGGGAGGAACTAAAAACAATCACTATCACTAATGAAGTAGTACTAGGTAAAATAATATGACTAAAGGTGGACAGGTCCCCTGGACCGAATGGCTTGCATCCTAGTATCTTAAAATAAGTGGCTGCAGAGACTAAAAATATCCCAACAGTGGATAGTCAAGGGGCTATCGGCAGTGGGGAGGGGCGCGGGGGAAGGAACTTAACACAATCACAATCACTAAGGAGGTGGTACTCAGTAAGATAATGGGACTAAAGGCAGATAAATCCCCTGGACCTGATAGGCTTGCATTCTAGGGTCTTAAGAGAAGTAGCAGCAGAGATAGTGGATGCATTGGTTGTAATTTGCCAAAATTCCCTGGATTCTGGGGAGGTCCCAGTGGATTGGAAAACCTCAAATGTAACGCCCCTATTTAAAAAAGGAGGCAGACGGAAAGCAGGAAACTGTAGATCAGTTAGCCTAACATCTGTCATTGGTAAAATGCTGAAGTCCTTTATTAAGGAAGCAGTAGTAGGTCATTTGGAAAAGCATAATTCAGTCAAACAGAGTCAGCATGGTTATATGAAAGGGCAATCATGTTTGACAAATTTGCTGGAGTTCTTTGAGGATGTAACGAGCAGGGTGAATGAGGGGGAACCAGTGCATGTGGTGTATTTGGATTTCCAGAAAGCATTCGATAAGGTGCCACATCAAAGATTACTGCACAAAATAAAAGCTCACAGGGTTGGGGGTAATATATTAGCATGGATAGAAGATTGGCTAACGAACAAAAAAGAGAGTCGGGATAAATGGGTCATTTTTCAGTTGGCAAACAGTAAATAGTGGGGATCGTTGCTGGGACCTCAACTATTTACAATCTATATTAATGACTTGGATGAAGGGACCAAGTGTAGTAGCCAAGTTTGCTGATGATGCAAAGATGGGTGGGAAAGCAAATTGTGAGGAGGACACAAAAAATCTGCAAAGGGATATAAACAGGCTAAATGAGTAGGTTAAAAATCTGGCAGATGGAGTATAATGTGGGAAAATGTGAAGTTATCCACTTTGACAGAAAAAAATAGAAAAGCAAATTATTATTTAAATGGAGAAAAATTGCAAAGTGCTACCGTTCAGAGAGGCTTGGGGGTCCTTGTGCACGAAACACAACAAGTTAGTATGCAGGTGCAGCAAGTAATCAGAAAGGCAAATGGAATGTTGGCCTTTATTACAAAGGGGATAGAGTATAAAAGCAGAGAAGTCCTGCTACAATTGTACAGGGTATTGGAGTGGCCACACCCGGAGTACTGCGTACAGTTTTGGTCTCTGTGTTTAAGGAAGGATATACTTGCATTGGAGGCTGTTTAGAGAAGGTTCACTAGGTTGATTCTGGAGATGAGGGAGTTGACTTATGAAGATAGGTTGAGTAGGTTGGGCCTATACTCATTGGAGTTCAGAATAATGAGAGGTGATCTTATCAAAAGATATTAGATAATGAGGGGGCTCGATAAGGTGGATGCAGAGAGGATATTTCCACTCATCTGAATGTCAGACTTACCTTCCAGATCGACCTTCCTGCTGCCAAGCCTTTCATTCCCTACTGGATGTGGCCGACTCAGCTGTCCACCCGATCCCCAATGGCGGTGAGCCTCCGTCCAGCTCCGATCACAGGTTTGGGCCCTACCTTGTGTCTCCGCCCTCACGCTCGGGTCTCCATCCTTCTGGCAACGTCCTGGCCTCTCCCCGGCCGCTGGTCCCAGTCAACCGCAGAGCCCCTGGGCAAGCATGTGGTGAGCACAATGGCTGTGGCCACTCTAACCTCTCCTCCTTCCATGAAGTGGACCTCTGGCCATACAATGCCTGCCCTCAGTCAGGAGTTAATACCTGGGAGAGGGAAGCATTACCTCAAATCCCTCTCCCCTACTTTTCACGCCTCGGATCTCTCACCATCTCACTGAAGGGCGCTGCTCAGCACCGAGCTTACGGCTCGCATCCCACCGAGACAATTAGGCCCATACAGTAGAGCCTGCTCTCCCGTCGTCTTGGACACGCTTGGCGCTGGACCAAGACCTTGCTCTGTCAAGCCTGTGTGGTAGCTGATGTGCAACAGCCACCCCACGTGCCCACAGGCATCTTCCACCCTTTCAAAATGAAGTTCAGGACCTGGAACATCAGGACCCTCATGGATAACCCCAACAGCGACAGAACGGAACGCCGCACCGCCATCGTTGCCCAGGAACTCAGACGCATGACCGCCCTAAGCGAGACCCGGCGGGCAGGGGAAGCCAGCTCAAAGAACAAGGTAGTGGTTACACCTTCTTCTGGAAAGGCAAACCAGAAGAAGAACGCCGCCTTCATGGAGTTGGCTTCGCCATCAAGAACAAGCTGATTGACTGCCTCAGAGACTCCCTCTGCGGGATAAGTGAACGTCTCATGACTCTCCAGCTTACCCTATCCTGGAACCTGTGCGCCACAGGTATTAGTACATACACCCCAACACTCGACGCAACAGATAAGGCCAAAGAGGAATTTTACTCCAGCCTCGAACAATCCCTGTCTCGAGTCCCTATGGACGACAAACTGATCCTCCTCGGCGACTTCAACGCCAGAGTCAGTAAGGACACAGATCTCTGGGGAGGCATGACCGGCAGAGAAGGGGTAGGGAAAACCAATTCCAGCGATACCCTACTCCTGACAAAATGCCTCGAGCACGACCTTGTCATCACCAAACCTTGTTCCGCCAGAGGGACAAGTACAAGTCATTGTGGCAACACCCTCGCTCCAAGCACTGGCACCTGCTCGACTACATCATCGTCTGAGTGAGGAACTGCAAGGACGTGCGCATCACCCGTGACATGACAGGAGCTGACAACTGCCAGACAGACCGCCGTCTAATTCATTCCATCATCAACATTAATATAGCCCCAAAGCGGCAATGGCAACAGAAGCAATGCCGCAGAAAGATCAATGCCGGCGCACTCAGAGACCCAGTTAAGAAAGCCCTATACAACCAGCACCTCACTGCCAATCTGATGACCCTCGATGACCCCGAGACAGAGCGCCCACAGTGCCTGGTCTGCCCTCAAGGCCACCATAACCAGCGCCTGCGAAGAGATGCTCAGTCGCTCAACCAGGAAACGCCAAGACTGATTTGGCGAGAACGACTAGGAGATCCAGGAGCTAATAAATTGCAAGCGCAGGGCATTTCTGAACTTAAAGCAGCAACCCAATTCGGGAGCAGCAAAGCAGCTCTACAGATGGCTGAAGGCCAAGGTTCAACAAAAAACCTGCAACCTAAAGAATAGATGGTGGGTGGAGAAAGCACAGGAGATCCAGCAGCTGGCCGACAACCATGACATGCGAGGATTCTTCACCGCAGTTAATCCATTTATGGCCCAAGCACCCAAGGCCCCACCCCACTGTTGGTCAAGAATGGGGAGACACTTATCAAGGACAGCGAGGCAGTCAGGGCCTGCTGGAAGGAGCACTTTGAAGACCTCCTTAATCGAAACTCTGCCTTTGACACGAGTGTCCTCGACTTCATACCGCAGCATGCTACACGCCACCATCTCAGCAAAACCTCAGCAGTGCACGAGATAGAAAAGGCCATCCTTCAGCTTAAGAACAACAAGGCATCAGGAGCAGATGGAAACCCCGCTGAGGCACTAAAGTATGGTGGAGAAGCACTATTGGCACAAATGCATGATATCATCTCTCTTATCTAAGCCCGTGTGGTAGGCATGCGGGAGATCCCAGAGATGCCGTAATCGTGACCATCTTCAAAAAGGGGGCAAGTCTGACTGTGGCAACTACAGAGGAATCTCCCTGCTGTCGGCCACTGGGAAAGTCATCGCTAGAATCCTCCTCAACCGTCTTCTCCCTGTGGCTGAAGAGTTCCTCCTAGTGTCACAATGTGGATTCCGTCCATTAAGGGGTACAACGGACATGATCTTCACCGCGCGACAACTACAAGAGAAATGCAGGGAACAGCATCAACCCTTGTACATGACCTTCTTTGACCTCACAAAGGCCTTTGACACTGTCAACCGTGAAGGAATATGTAGCATCCTCCTCCATTTCAGCTGCCCCGAAAAGTTTGCCACCATCTTCCACCTGCTCCATGATGACATGCAAGCCGTGATCCTGACCAATGGATCCATCACAGACCCAATCCATGCCCGGACCAGCGTCAAGCAGGGCTGCGTCATCGCACCAACACTCTTCCCAATCTTCCTCGCTGCAATGCTCCATCTCACTCTCAACAAGCTCCCCGCTGGAGTGGATCTACACTATAGAAACAATGGGAACCTGTTCAACCTTCGTTGATTACAAGCTAGATCCAAGGTCGTCCCATCTCTGCCATCGAACTACAGTAGGCGGACGACACTTGCGTCTGCACACATTCAGAGACCAAACTCCAAACCATTGTCAACATCTTCACCGAGGCGTACAAATACATAGACCTTACACTAAACATCTGTAAGACAAAAGTCCTCCAACAACCTGTCCTTGCCACACAGCACTGTCCGCCAGTCATCAAAATCCACGACATGGCCTTGGACAACGTGGACCATTTTCTATACCTTGGGAGCCCACTGTCAGCAAGGGCAGACATTGATGATGAGGTCCAACACCGCCTCCAGTGTGCCAGCGCAGCCTTCGGTCGCCTGAGGAAGAGAGTTTTTGAAGACCAGGACCTCAAAACTGACATCAAGCTTACGGTCTACAGGGCTGTAGTCATACCTGCCATCCTATATGGCTTAGAAACGTGGAGCATATACAGTAGACACCTCAACGCACTGGAGAATTACCACCAGCGCTGCCTCTGCAAGATCCTGCAAATCCATCATCATCATAGGCAGTCCCTTAGAATCAAGGAAGACTTCCAATCTTAGAATGAGTCCTTAGGTGGCTGAACAGTGCAATACGAGAGCCACAGTTCCTGCCACCAGTGGGACAGACAGTCATTGAGGGTAAAGGAGGGTGGGACGGGTTTGCCGCACGTTCTTTCTGCTGCCTGCGCTTGCATTCTGCATGCACTCGGCGATGAGACTCGAGGCAATCAGTGCCCTCCCGGATGCACTTCCTCCAATTAGGGCGGTCTTTGGCCAGAGACTCCCAGGTGTCGGTGGGGATGTTGCACTTTAGCAGGGAGGCTTTGAGGATGTCCTTGTAACGTTTCCTCTGTCCACCTTTGGCTCGTTTGCCATGAAGGAGTTCCGAGTAGAGCGCTTGCTTTGGAGTCTCGTGTCTGGCATGCGGATAATGTGGCCAGCCCAGCAGAGCTGATCAAGTGTGGTCAGTGCTTCAATGCTGGGGATGTTGACCTGGTCGAGGACACTAATGTTGGTGCGTCTGTCCTCCCAGGGGATTTGTCGGATCTTCCGGATGCATCGTTAGTGATATTCCTCCAGTGACTTGAGGTGTCTACTATACATGGTCCATGCCTCTGAGCCATACAGGAGGGCGGGTATTACTACAGCCTTGTAGATCATGACCTTGATGGTAGATTTGAGGGCCTGGTCTTCGAACACTCTTTTCCTCAGGCGGCTGAAGGCTGCACTGGCACACTGGAGGCAGTATTGAATCTCCTCATCAATGTCTGCTTTTGTTGATAAGAGGTTCCCAAGGTATGGGAAATGGTCCACATTGTCCAAGGCCACGCCTTGGATCTTGATGATTGGGGGCAGTGCTTTGTGGCAAGGACAGGCTGGTGGAGGACCTCTGTCTTATGAATGTTTAGAGTAAGGCCCATGCTTTCGTATGCCTCAGTAAATACGTTGACTATGTCCTGGAGTTCAGCCTCTGAATGTGTGCAGACGCAGGCGTCGTCCTGCAAATCCACTCGGAGGATAGATGCACCAAAGTCAGTGCTCTCAATCAGGCCAACATCCCCAGCATCGAAGCACTGACCACACTCGACCAGCTCCGTTGGGCAGGCCACATTGTCCGCATGCCCGACACAAGACTCCCAAAGCAAGCGCTCTCCTCAGAATTCCTACACGGCAAGCGAGCCCCAGGTGGGCAGATGAAACGTTTCAAGACACCCTCAAAGCCTCCTTGATAAAGTGCAACATCCCCACCGGCACCCGGGAATCCCTAGCCCAAGACTTCCCTAAGTGGAGGAAGAGCATCCGGGAAGGCGCTGAGCACCTCGCGTCTCATCGCCGATAGCATGCAGAAACCTAGCGCAGACAGCGGAAGAAGCGTGCGGCAAACCAGACTCCCCACCCATCCTTTCCTTCAACAACTGTCTGTCCCACCTGTGACAGAGACTGTAATTCCCATATTGGACCATACAGTCACCTGAGAATTCGCTTTTAAAATGGAAGCAAGTCTTCCTCGATTTCAAGGGACTGCCTATGATGATGATGACTGCGACGGTTTTAGTGTCCGTATTTAAGGAGGGATATACTTACTTTGGAGGCAGTTCAGAGAAGGTTCACTAGGTTAATTCCAGAGATGAGGGGGTTGACTTATGAAGGATGTTGAGTAGTTTGGGCCTGTACTCATTGGAGTTCAGAAGAATGAGAGGTGATCTTATTGAAACACATAAGATAATGAGGAGGCTCGACAAGGTGGATGCAGAGAGGATATTTCCACTCATGGTGGAAACTGGAACTAGGGGCATAGTCTCAGAATAAGGGGCCACCCATTTAAAACTGAGATGAGGAGAAATTTCTTCTCTCAGAGGGTTGTAAATCTGTGGAATTTCCTGCCACATTGATTATATTTAAGGCAGAGATAGACAGATTTGTGAGCAATAAGGGAATAAAGGGATATGGGGAACAGGCAGGGAAGAGGAGCTGAGTCCATGATCAGATCAGCCATGATCTCATTAAATGGCAGAGCAGGATCGAGGGGCCAAATGGCCTACTCCTGCTCCTATTTCTTATGTTCTTATGTTCTGCTACATTTAGATTCTTATTTTCCAAGTAATGTGTGACCTCCTTATTTTTCTTACCAAAAAGTAATACCTCACATTTATCTCTGTTGAAATTAATTTGCCAATTATATAATCCATTCTCAAGTTTATGAATCTCGCCTTGTAATTTGTCGCAGTCCTCCTCAGTAATGACTATCCCCCAAATTTGGTGTCATCCGCAAATTTAGAAATTGTGTTTTTGATTCCAAAGTCTAAATCGTTAATATAAATTGTGAACCACATTGTTGCCAGCACTGTGGTTCACACTTTCCATCTTCTGCCACTCTGAATAGCTACCATTTACCCCTACTCCGGTTTCTGTCTTGAAACCAGTTATCATTCTACTACTTGTCCCTTGATTCCACATTCTCTGACCTGATTCATTAGTCTATTCTGTGGTAACTTATTGAAGGTCTTTTTAAAATCTAGATAAATTACATCTACTACATTATCCTTGTCTATGTTCTCTGTTCTCTTCAAAGAATTCAATGAGGTTGGTCAAGCAACACTTTTCCCTTTTGAAATCCATGCTGACTATTATTATATTTTTGGTTTCTAGATGTTCTTCTATTTTCTCCTTTACTAGGGAGTCTATTATTTTTCCTACCACCGATGTTAAACTGACTGGTCTATAGCTCCCTGGACATGTTCTATCTACCTTCTTAAATATAGATACAGGGTATTATGTTAGCTATCCGCCAGTCCTCTGGCATTTCACCTTCTACTAACGAATTATTAAATATGTGTAATAGTACCTCTGCTATCTCTTCCCTAGATTATTTTAAAATTTGCAGATGTAATCCATCTGGATCAGTGGTCTTATTCCTTTTGAGTTTGATTAGTTTATTTAATATTTCTCCTTTTTATTTTAAAGGCAGTTATATCATTTCAAATCTCATCTATAGATGTCATGTCCATCTGATCTGTCTCTCTGGTAAATACTGAAGCAAAGTAGTTATTTAATGGCCTGGATTTTCAGGGGCCAACGACCACATATATGTATGCAGCCGTTGCTACCTCGCAAGTTCTGGGTTTACACATGGGCTGCACATGTGAGAAAACCCAGAACTTGCGATCTGTCAAGAATCTTCTTGACCAGATATTCCGCATGCACAGGCAATGGACATTTGCTGGTGGAGAGCTGAGTTTTTTGCCCAACTCTTGCCTAGCGAATGCCCATGAAACTCTTATGGCTGGTAAAAGCAGGCATAAGGCCTTCTTTTGCCAGCATAAGGGTGAAAATAAATGTTAAAATTAACATTTTTAAACCATTTTAACATTCAAAAACCTGTAAAATAAGCTTGTGTTATTTTTGGGCCCTTGAAAAACATTTAAAGTTTTTTTCAAAAAATTATATTTTTGTTTTCTCATTTTCCACCAGTTCAGCTGTTATGGGGGTGGGTGTTGTGCGGAGGGTTGGGGGGTAGGTGATGCAGAAGAGAAGGGGTAGCATTTTTCCAACAGCCTCTGGAAGCGAGGCAATGGAGTTTGCTAGGCATTGTGGGAAATTAAAAGGGTAATGCACTAAAAGGGCAATGCCTTCTGAACTAATAAAACTAAAAGTGAAGTTAAAAAATTTAATTTTCACCTCTTACTCCCTTAAAAAAAATTACCATTAAAAAGTGCCAAATGGAAGTCTTCGGTTATTAAAGCTGAATACCTTTCCTTACCTCAAAACTGGGAAAAGTGCTTCAACACTGACACAAATAGCTCAGCAAGCCAGGCAAAGGGAACCCAGGGTCTTGTGCAAAGCACTCCAGCTTTGTGCAGGGGTAAACACTGCAAGAGAGGTCCTCTACCCACAGGGGACAGGATGCCTTCCAGCAAGAACGAGGTGGGACCACATCACCGAGGCCATCACTGTCATCCTGACTTGGAACTATATGTCGCCGCTCCTTCATCGTCGCTGGGTCAAAATCCTGGAACTCCCTCCCTAACAGCACTGTGAGAGAACCTTCACCACAAGAACTGCAGCGGTTCAAGAAGGCAGCTCACCACCACCTTTTCAAGGGCAATTTGGGATGGTCAATACATTCTGGTCTTGCCAGCAACGCCCACATCCCAGGAGTTAATTTTTAAAAAAGCAGTGTCACTGCCAGCATCTGGCTCCAGTTTTAAAAGAAACTACATGACCACTGACAAGCGGTCACGGTCAGTGAATGCATTTTCAAAAGCCGTCTCCTACCAACTGCACCACTAGCCTCACACACTGCTCAATGCATGACCCCCTCCCCAACCCATCACTCATCTACCAAAAATCTATACCAATGACGAGGCACACCTCCCATTCCTAACTTCACCTCACCCCCCTTGGAGGACATGGTGCTGGCCATTCTTGGCAGAGACATGGCTGAGCCCTTGGCCAGCGGCAGCGCTGAAAGGATACAAGATGCTGGTATCCTCATACATTATCCTTCTTTTGGCATACACCTCTTGCTTTCCCGCCGTCCCCACACCACAACTCCACCCTTGTGCAATCCTCATCTCACACACCCAAGAAATGCAGCCTGCCCAGCCAGTGGTTGACCAAGAAAAGGGAGAGAAGAAGAAACACAGTCACTCAATTTCACACTCCCAGCCACCAGCTCTTCAAGGTTGACCAGCAAGGCCGTTTGCAGTGACCCCACTGAGAGTCATAAAAACATAAGGAATAGAAGCAGGAGTAGGCCATTTGGCCCCTCAAGCCTGCTCCGGCATTTAATAAGATCATGGCTGATCTGATCATGGACTCAGCTCCACTTCCCTGCCCGCTCCCCATAATCCTTTATTCTCTCATCGCTCAAAAATCTGTCTATCTCCATTTTAAATATATTCAATGATCCAGCCTCCACTGCTCTCTGGGGCAGAGAATTCCACAGATTTACAACCCTCAGAGAAGAAATTCATCCTCATCTCAGTTTTAAATGGGTGGCCCCTTATTCTGACACTATGCCCCCTTATTTTAGGCTCCACTATGAATATCCTCTCTGCATCCATCTTGTCGAGCCCCCTCATTATTTTATATGTTTCGATAATATCACCTCTCATTCTTCTGAACTCCAATGAGTACAGGCTCAACCTACTCAGCCTATCTTCATAAGTCAACTCCCTCATCCCTGGAATCAACCTAGTGAACCTTCTCTGAACAGCCTCCAAAGCAAGTATATCCTTCGTTAAATACGGAGACCAAAACTGTACACAGTACTCTAGGTGTGGCCTCACCAATATCCTGTACAGTTGTAGCAGGACTTCTCTGCTTTTATACTCCACCTCCCTTGCAATAAAGGCCATCATTTTATTTGCCTTCCTGATTACTTGCTGTACCTGCGTACTGTTTGTGTTTTAGGTGCAAGGACCCCCATGTCCCTCTGTACTGCAGCACTCTGCAATTTTTCTCCATTTAAATTATAGTTTGCTTTTCTATTTTTTTTCTGCCAAAGTGGATAACATTTTCCCACATTATACTCCATCTGCCAAATTTTTGCCCATTCATTTAGCCTGTCTATATCCCTTTGCAGATTTCTTCTGTCCTCCTCACAATTTACTCTCCCACCCATCTTTGTATCATTTGGAAATCCAAATACACAACATATACTGGTTCCCCTTTATACAGCCTGCTTGTTGCATCCTTAAAGAACTCCAGCAAATTTGTCAAACATGATTTCCCTTTCATAAAACCATGCTGACTTTGCTTGACTGCATTATGCTTTTCCAAATGTCCTGTTACTACTTCCTTAATAATGGATTCCAGTATTTTCCCAATGACAGACGTTAGGCTAACTGGTCTATAATTTGCTGCTTTCTGTCTCCAGGTGTCATCAGCGTACAAGTATAAACTGATGCTATGTTTTCAGAAGATGTCAAGGGTCAACAAGTAGATGATAAATAGGAAGGGGACAAGGAGAAATCCTTGGGGTCACCAGAGATAACGATGCAGGAGAGGGAAGAGAAGCCATTGCAGGTGAATCTCTGGCTACGATTAGGTATATAAGAATGGAACTAGGTGAGTGCAGTCTCACCCAGCTGGATAACAGTGGAGAGGATGGAACGGTCAATAGTGTCAAAGGCTGCAGCCAAGTCAAGAAGGACGAGGAGGGATAGTTATCCTTTGTGACTGTGACAAAGGTAGTCATTTGTGACTTTGATGAGAGCCGTTTTGGTACTGTGGCAGGGGCAGAAACCTGATTAGAGGGATTCAAACATGCAATTGCGGGAAAGATGGACATGGATTTGGCAGGCGACAACACATTCAAGGACTTTGGAGAGGAAAGAGAAGTTGTAGATGGGGCAATAGTTTGCATGACGGAAGGATCAAGGGATGTTTTTTTTGAGAGGGGTGATGACAGCAGATTTGAAGGGGAGGGGGACAGTACCTGAGGAGAGAGAACCGTTAACAATGTCAGCTAACATGGGAGCCAGAAAAGGAAATTGGGTGGTCAGCAGTTTGGTGGGAATAGGGTCAAGGGAGCAGGAAGTGGGTCTCAAGGACAACATGAGCTTGGAGAGGTCATGAGGAGAGATCGGAGAGAAACTGGAGAAAGATATGAGGCCATGGCTGGGGCAGGGGGATCCTTCGAGGAAGTTTGGCCCAGTGGGCTAGGGGAAGGAAGGGACGTGGCAGAGGCAGCTGAATGGATCGTCTCAATCTTATTTTCCACCAGTTCAGCTGACAAAGACCATGAAGCTCCTCACACTTATTGTCGGAGTTGAGGGTGGAGACTAGGGAGAGGGGTTTAAAAAGACAGTTAGCAGTGGTGAATAGAAGCCAGGGTTTATCTTTTGCATCCCAGAATGATTCTGGAATAGTGATCATAGAAACATAGAAAATAGGAGCAGTAGTAGGCCGGTCGGCCCTTCGAGCCTGCACCGCCATTCAATATCATCATGGCTGATCTCCTATCTCAACACCATATTCCCGCTTTTTCCCCATGAAGCCTTTTGTGTCTAGAAATCTATCTATCTCCTTCTTAAATATATTCAGTGACTTAGCCTCCACAGCCTTCTGTGGTAGAGAATTGCACAGGTTCACCACCCGCCGAGTGAAAACATTTCTCCTCATCTCGGTCCTAAATTTCCTACCCCGCATCCTGAGACTGTGACCCCTTGTTCTAGACTTCCCAGCTAGGGAAAACATCCTTCCCGCATCCAGCCTGTCCAACCCCATCAGAATTTTATACGTTTCAATGAGATCCCCTCTCATTCTTCTAAACTCTAATGAATAGAGACCTAGTTGACCCAATCTCTCCCCATACGAGTCCTGCCATCCCAGGAATCGGTCTGCTGCATCTTCGCTGCACTCCCTCTATTGCAAGTATATCCTTTCTTAGCTAAAGAGACCAAAACTGCACACAATACTCCAGGTGTGGTTTCACCAAGGCCCTGTATAACTGTAGTAAGACATCCTTGCTCCTGCATTCAAATCCTCTTGCAATGAAGGCCAACATACCATTTGCCTTCCTAACTGCTTGCTTTTAATGACTGGTGTACAAGGACAGGTGCCTTTGTACATCGACATTTCCAAAGCTATCACCATTTAAATAATACTTTGGCTTTGTTTTTCCTACCAAAGTGGATAACTTCACATTTATTCATGTTATATCGCATCTGTCATGAGCAAATTTGGCAGACGAGAGCAGGCCCGATAATGCTTTATGTGGTCCAGCGAGATTTGGTGGTGAATGACTAAACCCATTGTCCTCCATATCCATTCAAGTCTGCGTCCCTTGGGCTTTAGGGAGCGAGGATGAGGGCCGTACCAGGGGGCCAGGATGAGCGATGTAGTATATGTAGGCACCTTTAGTAACGACTCCACGAGGCAGGGTATGATACTTAAACTGTGTAGACCTGTAGTCCTTTATTTGCAGCTCCTCGAGTGAGGACACCAAGCTGTGAGCTCCTTTATATACTGGGTTACCTGCAGTTTGCAGGTAATCCTTAGGTCTCCAACAGCAATACCCTCTGATGTACAGGTAAGGTGTGTGCAGTGTAAGGGTACATTCAGTGTTGCTTAACAGTGTTATAAACATCACACAGTAAACAGGCATACATATACGAGAGAGTAATTGTTTTAACAAGGACTAGGGCATCAAATGCTGGTGAGGGTTCCTACAAACCAGATGCGTCATATACCATAGTATCATGGATGATTGGGCTATGTACAAGTATCCACTATAATGCATTTTATAATCAGTAGTGTTTACTAACTCAATCTAATACGTAATTCTTTAAAAATAAGTCCTACTGCATTATCACACCGGCTTCTGGTTAAATAAATAAATGTCATTTCTTCCTTTATTCAATTCCACATATAAATAGGTAAGTGTTATCCTACGGGGAAAACATCGGAACACTGACCCTTTTCAAGAACATAAGCTTGTATCAGAGGCTTCTCAATTTCAACACCGAAGAGGCGTATAGAAAGTGCATTACTTCTGTTCTCCAATTTTATTTCTTTCCCTCAGGTTTTATTTATTCAAGTAAATGAAATGAAAATTGGGAGAGATGGCTAACTTGTGGCTGAACCAATATTGGCCGTTTTACACATGTCCAAAGTCCCCCCTCCCAGCCAGCTGTCCTGTAGCATTCTATCAAGGCTTCTACCCTGGTTCCTCTGTTGACTAAGCTTGGCATAGGGTTGCTGTGGGCACCTTGCCACCAGGTGTGTTTTAAATGTGACCAGTCTCTATTGACTACCGCTATCGCACAATATCCAACCCTGTAAAGTCAGTGAATTTGAAAGGCTTGTATTCCAACTCAATTTGCCTCAACAAAGAACCATGAGCAGCAGATCTTCCGTTCCAGGTCAGAAAGTGCATCAGTTTCAGGCTAATGTTTGTGTTTTGACGCTATCCAACACCAGAATCAAATTCTTTGACCAACGCTTGAGCATATACTACTAATGACAGATTGTTGCAAGTACTAGTGTACTCAACTATTCAGCTCATCAGATTACCCACTTGACTGTAGAGCAAGAGACCCCAGCTGAGGAACTAGCTTGTCAGCACTTTTTTCACAACTGTCATCGGCCAAGCAATATCTAGAAGTTAGCTGACATCATGTTCTTTATTCAATCTATATCTCAACATCATTTAGGACCGAGCTCCCTAACACTGGAGCTCCTTAATATGGGTGTACTGTGACTAGTACCGACAGGATACATTAAAGAAACGTACCAACGTAATTTTGACAGCACCTGTAACCTCTATTGAGAAGGACAAAAGCATTAATGTCAACAACATTCCAAGTTCAACACCACCCTGACTTGGATATATATTGTCATTCCTTCATTGTTACTGGCTTAATATCCTGAAATTCTCTATCTAATACCATTGTGGGAGCACCATCACAAGAAGGAATAAAAACAGAAAATGCTTGAAATCTCAGCAGGTCAGGCAGCATCTGTGGAGAGGAAGCAGAGTTAACATTTCAGGTCGATGACCCTTCATCAGAACTGCAGTAAGTTCAAGGAGAATGCCCACCACTACCTTTTTCTTTGTTTGTTCATGGGATGTGGGCGCCGCTTGCCCATCCCTAATTGCCCTTGAGAATGTGGTGGTGAGCTGCCTTCTTGAACCTCTGCAGTCCAGACGGTGAAGATACTCCCACAGTGCTGTTAGGGAGGGAGTTCCAAGATTTTAACCCAGCGACAATGAAGGAATAGTGATATACTTCCAACTCAGGATGGTGTGTGACTTGCAGGGGAACGTGGAGGTGGTGGTGTTCCCATGCACCTGCTGCCCATGTCCTTCTAGGTGGTAAAGGTCGCGGGTTTGGGAGAGGCTGCCGAAGAAGCCTTGGTGAGTTGCTGCAGTGCATCTTGTAGATGGTACACACTGCAGACACGGTACGTCAGTGATGGGGGAAGTGAATGTTTAAGGTGGTGGATGGGGTGCCAATCAAGCGGGCTGCTTTGTCCTGGATGGTGTCGAGCTTCTTGAGTGTTGTTGGAGCTGTATTCATCCACACAAGTGGAGAGTATTCCATCACACTCCTGACTTGTGCCTTGTAGATGGTGGAAAGGCTTTGGGGAGTCAGGTGGTGAGACACTTGCCACAGAATACCCAGCCTCTGACCTGCTCTTGTTATCACAGTATTTATATAGGTAGTCCAGTTAAGTCTCTGGTCAATGGTGACCCCGAAGATATTGAAGGTGGGGGATTTGGCGATGATAATGCCATTGAATGTCAAGGGGCAGTGGTTAGACAATTTCTTGGTGGAGATAATCATTGCCTGGCATTTGTGTGGCATGAATTTAACTTGCCACTTATCAGCCCAAGCCTGGATATCGTCTCGGTCTTGCTGCATGCGGACACGGACTGCTCCATGATCTAAGGAGATGCAAATGGCACTGAACACCGAGCAGTAATCAGCAAACATCCCCATTTCATACCTTATGCTGGAGGGAAGGTCATTGATGAAGCAGTTGAAATTGGTTGGGCCTAGGACACTGGCCTGGAGGAACTCTTGCAGTGATGTCCTGGGGCTGTGCTGATTGACCTCCAATCACCTCAACCATCTTCCTATGTGTTAGGTATGACTCCAGCCAGTGGAGAGTTTTCCCTCTGATTCCCATTGATTTCAGTCTTACTAGAGCTTCTTGATGCCACTCTCGGTCAAATGCTGCCTTGATGTCAAGGGCAGTCACTCACCTCACCTCTGGAATTCAGCTCTTTTGTCCATGTTAGGACCAAGGTTGTACTGAGGTATGGAACCGAGTGGTCCTAGCGGAACCCAAACTGGGCATTGATGAGCAAGTTATTGGTGAGTGCCGCTTGATGGACGGTGTCGTTGACGGTGCTATCACTTTGCTGATGATTGAGAATAGACCGATGGGGCGGTAATTGGCTGGATGGGATTTGTCCTTTTTTGTGGACTGGATATACCTGGGCAGTTTTCCACATTGTCAGATAGATGCCAGTGTTGTAGCTGTACTGGAACAGCTTGGCTAGAGGCACGGCTAGTTCTGGAGCACAAGTCCACAACACAACAGCCGGGATGTTGTCAGGGCCCATAGCCTTTGCTGTATCCAGTGAGCTCAGCCATTTCTTGATATCACTTGAAGTGGATTGAATTGGCTGAAGACTGGCTTCTGAGATGGTGGGGACCTCAGGAGGAGGCCGAGATGGATCATCCACTTTGCACTTCTGGCTGTAGATGGTTGTAAACGCTTCAGCCTTGTCGTTTGTAGTCATGTGCTGGGCTCCACCATCATTGAGGATGGGGTATTCATGTAGCCTCATCTTCCTGTTAGTTGTTTAATGGTCGACCACCATTCACAACTGGATGTGGCAGGACTACAGCGTTTTAATCTGATTCGTTGGCTTAGCCTCGTCTATAGCATGCTGCTTCTGCTTTTTAGCATGTATGTAGTCCTGTGTTGCAGCTTTCCCAGGTTGGCATCTCATTTTTAGGTACGCCTGGTGCTACTCCTGGCATTCTCTTCTACGCTCTTCATTGAACCAGGGTTGGTCCACTGGCTTGATGGTAATGGTAGACCAATAGAGGGATATGCTGCATCATGATGTTACAGATTGTGATGGAATAAAATTCTGCTGCTGCTGATGGCCCACAGCGCCTCATGGATGCTCAGTTTTGAGCTGCTAGATCTGTTTTGAATCTATCACATTTAGCACTGCACAATGACTATGCAGTGGTCACTGCTACCAATGCTGTCCTGGACAAATGCATCTGTGAAAGGTAGATTGGTGAGGACGAGATCAAGTAGGTTATTCCCTCGTGTTGGTTCTCTCACGACCTGCTGCAGGCCCAGTCTGGCAGGTATGTCCTTCAGGACTCGGCCAGCTCGGTCAGTAGTAGTGCTACCGAGCCACTCTTGATGATGGACGTTGAAGTCAGCCACCCAGAGTACATTCTGTGCCCTTGCTACTCTATGTGCTTCTTCCAAGTGGTGTTCAATATAGAGGAATACTGATTCATCAGCTGAAGGAGGGCGGTAGGTGGTAATCAGCAGGAGGTTTCCTTGCCCATGCTTGACCTTAAGCGATGAGGCTTCATGGGGTCCAGAGTCAATGTTGAGGACTCCCAAGGCAACTTCCTCCTGATTGTATACCACTGTGCCACCACCCCTGTTGGGTCTGTCCTGCTGGTGGGAGAGGACATACCCAGGGATGGTGATGGAGGAGTCTGAGCAACTAGCGATGATGGGCACCAATGGTTTTTTAACTGGGGAAATTAGTTAATCAGTTCAAGAGCCTCCATTAACGTCATCAGATTGTAACTATTTTTACTGAATCAGCTATCACTCGGATATTGCTAAAGTTGACCCAGACTGATGGGTCTCTTCCACAAGAATAAGAGCCATTGCGCTGATATATGGTGCAACTTAATATGCTTTCAATTAGCATTACCATCTTAATTTGGCAGCTCAGTCTAACAAATGCTTCTGTAGTGCTGTGCTCCAACCAGATCTGCACAAATGAGTCTTCAGAATCCTATTGCCAGAACCTATTGGGTTTTTCTATCTGGAGTTGAATGAATGTTAGATTATCTATGCAAACTAGATAAATCTTATTCTACATGTGTAGTCCACCTCCACACAAGGACGTCCCATGCTTTCTCTTCTTTTTGAATCTGATGCTGCCTGAAACTTTATTAAATTTGGATGTTATTTAATGCTCAAATTTTTCTGCTACCCCTTCAGTGGATTTCAGCTCACAACAAGGCATTATGTACAGTGACAGAAATAGCACCTGAAGCAAGCACACCAAAGATCTTAAAGGTACCATATTCTGGTGTTTTGGGACCTGTAGGATGAAAACAATGTCCTATTTGCAAGTTGAACTACAAGTAGGCAATCTGACATTCTCTGCAAATGTTATAAGCCATGTTTTCTTTGCGTTCACTCAATATTAACATCCCGTTGACACACTCTCATTTTCACAGAATAATTATGAATGTCGGTCAGTTTCTGGTTTCACTGATTAAAGTAACTTCAGCACTTCACAAGAATTCTCATCTGTTGCTAAGAGGGTGTATGCATATAGCTTGGGGGCACAGGACAAGATCTATCCTTACATCAAACAGAAGTGAAAATGTGGTCTTCACAATTCTTTTACTGAAATTGTTCGGTGAACCATATTTTGGTACAATCATGAGAGAAGCTCCACTGACCACTTTTTAAAAATTGCTTTAAAAAAATATAGCTTCAGGAATTGAACTGCATCTTGAAGAACGTTGTTTTACAAAAAGACAACTTGTGAGACCTCAGGTCCATACAGGTTTGATAATGTCCTAGAGGCATTTCCAGAATTATTAAGATTGATGGTCTTCAACCTTGGTCGAGGGGTAAACTGAAACTTGCTGGCCGTCCAGTAACTGCAACACAACTTCTTGTAGAAACCATCTAACAAAAAACAAGAACACAGGTAGTTATTAACAGAAAATTATTTAACAAAATATATTTCCTTCCCAACATCCTCACTTCCTCTCATTAAAGTATGAGTTTTGTTGGTCACAGTCCACAGGTGCTGCCAATCCTCTGGTGCCTCATCCAAGTGGCTGATCTTTATGAATGAGTGTCAGCAGGCCATTCCTCTATGGAGCGTCACCATAGCCAAGCTCAATCCTGTCCTCCCCCGACATCACACATGCACTTTCCAATGGGAGTCATTGAACAAGGAGTAGGAATCTGACTAGCTTTTCCTTTCCCTACCCAGGAGCACTGAGGTCAGAACTTAAAACTGCCTTAGAAACATAGGAAATAGGTGCAGGAATAGGCCATTCAGCCCTTCGAGCCTGCACCACCATTCAATATGATCATGGCTGATCATGTAACTTCAGTACCCCATTCCTGCTTTCTCTCCATACCCCTTGATCCCTTTAGCCGTAAGGGCCACATCTAACTCCCTTCTGAATATATCTAACTAACTGGCCTCATCAACTTTGAGGTAGAGAATTCCACAGGTTCACAATTCTCTGAACTGAAGAAGTTTCTCCTCATCTTGGTCCCAAATGGCTTACCCCTTATCCTTAGACTGTGACCCCTGGTTCTGGACTTGCCCAACATCAGGAACATTCTTCCTGCATCTAACCTGTCCAGTCCCATCAGAATTTTATATGTTTCTATGAGATCCCCTCTCTTTCTCTAAATTCCAGTGAATATAAGCCTAGTCGATCCAAGTCTTTCTTCATATGTCAGTCCTGCCATAGCGGGAATCAGTCTGGTGAACCTTCGCTGCACTCCCTCAAAAGCAAGAATGTCCTTCCTCAGATTAGGAGACCAAAACTGTACACAATATTCAAGGTATGACCTCACCAACGCACTGTACAACTGCAGTAAGACTTCCCTGCTCCTATACTAAAATCCTCTCGCTATGTAAGCCAACATGCCATTTGCCTTCTTCACCGCCTGCTGTACCTGCATGCCAACTTTCAATGACTGATGTACCATGACACCCGGGTCTTGTTGCACCTCCGCTTTTCCTAATCTGTCACCATTCAGATAATATTCTGCGTCCCTGTTTTTGCCACCAAAGTGGATAACCTCACATTTATCCACATTATACTACATCTGCCATGCATTTGCCCACTCACCTAACCTGTCCAAGTCACCCTGCAGCCTCTTGGCATCCTCCTCACAGCTCACACTGCCACCCAGCTTAGTGGCAAACGTGGAGATATTACCTTCAATTCCTTCATCCAAATCATTAATGTATATTGTAAATAGCTAGGGGGCCCTGCATTGAACCTTGCGGTACCCCACTAGTCACTGCCTGCCATTCTGAAAAGGACCCGTTTATTCCTACTCTTTGCCTTCTGTCTGCCAACCAGTTCTCTATCCACGTCAATACATTACCCCCAATACCATGTGCCTTAAGTTTGCACACTAATCTCTTGTGTGGGACCTTGTCAAAAGCTTTTTGAAAGTCCAAATACACCACATCCACTGTTTTTCCCTTGTCCACTCTACAAGTTACATCCTCAAAAAATTCTAGAAGATTTGTCAAGCATGATTTCCCTTTCATAAATCCATGCTGACTTGGACTGATCCTGTCACTGCTTTCCAAATGTGCTGCTATTTCATCTTTAATAATTGATTTCAACATTTTCCTCACTAACGATGTCAGGCTAACTGGTCTATCATTTTGTGTTTTCTCTCCCTCCTTTTTTAAAAAGTGGGGTTACATTAGCTACCCTCCAATCCATAGGAACTGATCCAGAGTCCATAGAATGTTGGAAAATGATCACCAATGTGTTCACTATTTCCAGGGCCACTTCCTTAAGTACTCTGGGATGCAGACAATCAGGCTCTGGGGATTTATTGACCTTCAATCCCATCAATATCCCTAACACAATTTCCTGACTGATAAGGATTTCCTTCAATTCCTTCTTCTTGCTAGACCTTCGGTCCCCTAGTATTTCCAGAAGATTATTTGTGACTTCCTTAGTGAAGACAGAGTCAAAGTATTTGTTCAATTTGTCTGCCATTTCCTTGTTCTTCATTATAAATTCACCTGATTCTGACTGCAAGGGACCTACATTTGTCTTCACTAATCGTTTTCTCTTCACATATCTATAGAAGCTTTTGCAGTCAGTTTTTATGTTCCCTGCAAGCATACTCTCATACTCTATTTTTCCCCCTCTGCTGAATTCTAAATTTCTCCCAGTCCTCACTTTTTCTCGCCAATTTATATGCCTCTTCCTTGGATTTAACACTATCCCTAATTTTCATTTTTAGCCATGGTTGAGCCACCTTCCCAGTTTTATTTTTACGCCAGACAGGGATGTACAATTGTTGAAGTTCATCTATGTGATCTTTAAATGTCTGCCATTGCCTATCCACTGTCAACCCTTCTATCCTAGCCAATTCATGTCTCATACCATCGAAGTTACCTTTCTTTAATTCAAGTCCCTAGTCTCTGAATTAACTGTGTCACTCTCCATCTTAATGAAGAATTCTACCATATTATGGTCACTCTTCCCCAAGGGGCCTCACACAACAAGATTGCTAATTAATCCCCTCTCATTACATAAGACCCAGTCTAGGATGGCCTGCTCTCTAGTTGACTCCTCGACATATTGGTCTAGAAAGCCATCCCTTATACACTCTGGGAAATCCTCCTCCACCATATTGCTACCAGTTTGGTTAGCCCAATCAACATGTAGATTAAAATCACCCATGATAACTGCTGTACCTTTATTGCACGCATCCCTAATTTCTTGTTTGATGCCATCCCCAACCTCACTACCACTGTTTGGTGGTCTGTACACAACTCCCACTAGCGGTTTCTGCCCTTTGGTGTTCCGCAGCTCTACCCAAACAGATTCCACATCATCCAAGCTAATGGCCTTCCTTACTATTGCATTAATCGCCTCTTTAACCATCAACACTACCCCACCTTCTTTTCCTTTCTGTCTTTCCTTCCTGAATATTGAATACCACTGGAGTTTCCAGCCTTGGTCATCCTGGAGGCATGTCTCCGTAATCCCAATTACATCATATCCGTTAACAGCTATCTGCGCAGTTAATCCATCCACCTTATTACGAATGCTCCTCGCATTGAGACACAGAGCCTTCAGGCTTGTTCTTTATCCTTTTAGAATTTTGTAATGTGGCCCTTTTTGATTTTTGCCTTTGATTTCTCTTCCCTCCATCTTTCCTTATCTCCTTTCTACCTTTTGCTTCTTCCATCTGTCTCCCTGCATAGATTCCCATGTCCCTGCCATATTAGTTTAAACCCTCCCCAACAGCACTAGCCAACATTCCCCCTAGGACATTAGTTCCAGTCCTGTCCAGGTGCAGACTGTCCGGTTTGTACTGGTCCCACCTCCTCCAGAACCGGTTCCAATGTCCCAGAAATTTGAATCCCTCCCTCTTGCACCATTCCTCAAGCCACATATTCATCTTAATTATCCTGCTATTTCTATTCTGACTAGCATGTGGCACTGGTAGCAGTCCTGAGATTACTACTTTTGAGGTCCTACTTTTTAAATGTAACTACTAGCTCCCTAAATTCAGCTTGTAGGATCTCATCCCGTTTTTTTTTTACCTACATCGTTGGTACCTATATGCACCACGACAATTGGCTGTTCACCCTCCCCCTCCAAAATGCAGCCGCTCCAAGACATCCTTGACCCTTGCACCAGGGAGGCAACATACCATCCTGGAGTCTCGATTGCGGCCGCAGAAACCCCCATCTATTCCCCTTACAATAGAATCCTCCACCACTATAGCTCTCCCTCTCTTTTTCCTGCCTTCCATGGTGCCATGAACTTGGCTGCTGCTGCCTTCCCCTGATGAGTCATCTCCCCCAACAGTACTCAAAACGGTATATCTGTTTTGGAGGGAGATGACCGCAGGGGACCCCTGCACTACTTTCCTTCTATTGCTCTGCCTTGGCTGAAATCAGCTAACTCAGTAGACTGGGGATTAAACCTGGCACCTCTGGCTCAGTAACAGAATGCAGTGTTGAGAAAAATAGTCACTGACTGAAATTAAGTGCTATTTTTAAAGAGCATTTTGAAAAAAATCTTCGCAGGACAAGAACTGAAATATGGACAAGAAAAACCACATTTTTGCATACATTTTTTGAAGGCAAGTCAAGGTGCAGACCTTGCATCAAATCCCTCCATGGCCTCGCCCCTCCCTATCTCTGTAATCTCCTTCAGCCCTACAATGCACCCCCACCCCCAACTCAGAGATATCTGCACTCCTCTAACTCTTGAGCAACCCTGATTATAAATCGCTCAACAATTGGTGGCTGTGCCTTCTGTTGCTTAGGCCCCAAGCTCTGGAATTCCTTTCCTAAACCTCTCCGCCTCTCTATCCTCCTTTTTGGTCACCTGCCCTAATTTCTCCTTATGTGGCTCGGTGTCAAATTTTAAAAATATCATAATAGTTCTGCGAAGCATCTTGAGATGTTTTACAACATTAAAGACGCTATATAAATACAAGCTGGTGTTTTATTCTAAGTGCTACATCACACCCACAATGGTTGTTTAAAATTATGCTGCCTTCTCTGATCCCTTTCAAGTTGCTTCTGTCCCTTCAGAAATTTTCAAACAGAAGAAACCGAAGACAGTATAGAAGGCAGCATAAATCACAGCCCATAGTTACACTGAAATATACCTCTGTAGAACTCCAACACCTCTTCCCTCACCAGTATAACTCCGGTCCTCCACTCACTCTACCCAGGAGAGTAGAACGAGTGTCTTAAATCCCACTTTAGTAAGGTGAAACAATTTGGTTAACTGCCACCCTTCTTGGATACATCCAGTACCTTCCTTCCTCCCTTGAAATCAAACATGTCTTACAGGGGCAATTTGAGGAAGCCTAGATAACTCAATGTGCACAAATATGGATTGAAGCTGATGGCTAAAATATTCATGTTCAGATTTTTTCATACATCATAACACTTTAAAATATAACAAAAATGAACACATTTATAGTCTCAAGCTGATTTTTTTTAAAAGACAATTCAATATTCAATTAGTTGGACACATGTGCATAGGTTACCTTTTCTGTACACTGTCTGACAGAATAAGTGTGGAGATATCCGGCTGATTTTGTTCCACATACTGGGATTTTGATCTGTAAACCAATGCCACATAATTATTTAGTAGAGCAAGTATCTCTGAATTCCATAGACTGTCGTGCTTTTATTCTAATTATACACCCCAATTATACATCCAGCCGCACCCCATTCATTATTCTTTAAAGAGAATGTGTATTCCCTGACATAACATCATGAATGAAAACAGGAAAATTCTGAGTAAGGTGAAAGCTTGAATCAAGGTATATGAAAACTACAATGTATTCATGGTAGAAGAAAACTCCTGCATGGAATTCCTGCTCCACATACGAAGAACCTACAATTCAGGAGCAAAAGCAGAGCTAAGCAAAGAAATAATAAATGAATACTGTACCCTTGCACTGATTCCATCCACACGATTGTTCCTGTCACTGAGTTTGATATTTCGGACCTGCAGTGGAGGAGCTCCGAGAGCGACTAGTGCTCGGTCATGTTTGTTGAGTTCTTCGATTGCCAACTTGTAATATTCTGACTTGGCAAAATTTTCTATAAAACCAAATATAAGAAAGATCTGCACCAAATCCATGCGCTAGTTTAGATGAACACTGTACCCAGGGCTTAGTCCAGCACTGAAATCATTCTGGAAATAGAATGTAACCGTCTCAAGATTTCAGCTATTCGCGTGGTTCAAACATTACGTGTTCTCTTTTTATTATTTTTATTTATTATTTTCTTTTGTTGCTTTGCTAGAACTTTCCAAGCTTCATTCATTTTATATAGCTTTTTAACTGCTGTGGAACATTCCTTCATTGTGTTCCAGCTGTTAACATGTTTTGCCAGGATTAAATATCAAATCACATGCTGTAATCACTCAATTAATCTGTTAATGAACTATCGTTTCAATCTTTTATTTGGAATTATTTTGAGTTCCCTATAGCTCACCTTTGAAATAAATATCCTTTTGGTAGATTTAATCACACATATTCAATAAAATCCAAAGATCCGAAGCATTATGCCATAAAACATGAACAGCAACCCTGAGTTCAAATCCCAACATGTCATCTGAAACTGAATTCAATAAATCTGGTAATTTGTGGGACGGCATCAAAACAAAAGTGACTTGAAAGGTGCCGGACTGTGGACAACGACAAATGGTTCACTAACGTCCGTCAGGGAGAGACCCAACACTCCTACCAGATCTGGTCTACAAGCGACTCCAGTCTGCTGACTCTTAATGCCTTCAGGGTAACTAGGGATAGGCAATAAATACTGTCCCGTCAGTGTCACCCACATCCCAAGAACTAATTTTTTAAATCTTTGCGTGTAAAGGGTGCAGGAAGGTAGAGGCAACACCTAGTTTACAGCTGGCACAGGAGCGCCCTTTTCAGTACAGCATGATGTAGGTTCCCATAAAAAGCTGCCCAGGGAAAGGGGAGATAGTGCCCACTTCTGTCTATGCCACTCTGCATCCACAGAGCAGTAAAAAAAATCGAATAAACTTAACTGATTAGCCAAGGTAGGAGGACCCACCATGACCTTCCATTAATGTGATGAACTGGGCATGCACGGCACTTACAAATATCCCCACTTCACATGGTCTTAAAGTACTTTCAGACGTTACCATGAATGCCCATGAGACCTTTTCTAACCCCAGCTTTCACACACATCATTACATGTACTCAACCCATGAAAATCCTCTCATCCAATCTGGCTGTCTTTTGCATGTATATGTCCTCAGATCCACTGTGGGCTGCAGCTGGCACTTGGTTACTGCTGCATTTTATCGTAATAATTAACACGTCTCACTTCTTTTACTCTTCTTGAAGAAGAATACAGCCTGCAACAGAAAATGCAACAGGTGGTGCCCCCCCCCCGCCCAACAACTGACGTCTTACCCAATATGAGGAAGAAGCTCTTGAAATCTTTAAGATAATGCTTGGGACAAGAAGTTAAGAGTAGCCGACGGCTCACTGATCACTCCTGCTGCCCTAGCTTTGCAGCCTATTCTATTGTTTACTAAGTACCAGCAAAGCATATACTGAAACTGTACACCATATCAATACTGTGAGCGACACGTAAAGGCTACTTATCAGGACACCACTGTAACCTGCCTTCCATTTCTTCTCTATCGCGCGATGTACTAGAGGATGAATAGTCAGGCCTCAGTCCATCCAGCCTTGCCAACATTCAAATGATCCCTCTCAAGCACCAGTGCGGAGACATGCACCCCAGGGCAGTTAGAATGTGAGCCAGAAAGCTGTGCACTGGGTAAGATACACAACATGAGTGAGCAGGAGCAGTTAGCACATGAGGAGGAATTTGTTGTCTAGAGGGTCAGCTTGCATTGAGACCAAGCTGATGAGTCTGGATCTCACAGGTCCTGCTTTTAAAAGAAGAATATTTGCAGGAAATGAGACCATAACAAACAGTGTGCTGCACAAGCAGCTCAGGTGGAGGAGTCCACTGGCTGATTATACAAAACTGTGCAGGGCAGATCCTGGGCTTTGGGAAACCCGGCAGCTGCAGCAAGTTTAGTACATCCTCGGGCAGTACACCTTGTGGGCCAGGATGAGCAGCAGTGCTTCCTCCTGAACCTCCAGTCTCCCCGCCACCCCTCCCCCCCACATAGACTCCATCACCCCCGCATAATAATCCTTCCCCCCCCCCCCCCGGGATCAGACATCCCAGAATCAGACCGGGGTCAGGGATTGGACCCATAGGGTGCTACAGCCTCCTCCAGAGTGTTCCCTGCCCGACTGGAGGCCAAGCCTGTCAATCAGGCTGACCTTTGGACAAGGAACCAGTCACTGATAGATGATGCACGCTGTGGAGTTAACTGCACAGGATGCGGACAGCCCCCTCCAACCCCCCTCCCCCCAGACTTCCGGGTTTCCCGCATGCTACCGGACCGCTCCACTCCCAGCACTTCGGGAAGTAAAAATTCCCCGATGTTTCAGTTCAATGACCTTTCGTAAGAACGACCTGAAACGTTAACTCTGATTCTTTCTCCACAGATGCTGCCTGACCTGCTGAGTATTTCACAGCAATTTCTGTTTTTATTTCAGATTTCCAGCATCCGCAGTAACTTGCTTTTGTGGCTGAAAAAATAAGTTTGTTCTCTTGCCAGTTTAAGAATTTCCAATCTTTACAGTCTATTTTTGGCCATTTCCAAATAGGATGCAGGGCGGGTTCAAGTTATTAAGTCTACTGATAAACAGTGCGTGTGACGTGTACAGTATTTGTCAACTGGATACTTACTGCATGTCAGCGGGGAAAGAGGTGTTGGAATCAGAAATAGGTTTAACAAGTTGTGTTTGTGTGTACTTACGCTGCATAAGGTAATACATTACTGCACACCCTCCTCCAGACACTATTCCCAAGTATATAGCCATCTGTTGTAAACCACGTGTTGAAACTGGCATCGTTCAAGCTTTGCAAAGCCTAATAGAAGGAAAATTACACTGCAATAAAATATGGGTTCAGAAACATTCGTAATCTCACATTTGGGCTAATTATAAAAATATAAAGAAATCCTGGATATTTGAAATAAAAATAGAAAATTCTGGAAATACACAAGACCGTCAGTAAATGAGAGTAGTGGCAGGTTAATCTTTCAAGTTTACATCGTACATCAGAACTGGAATTCTGCAGAAGGATCAGATAAAACACACAAATGTATTTTTCTCTTTTAGTTGCTGACAAACATGCTGTGTGATTCCGGTTTTGTGTTTTATTTTGGGCTCGCTAACAGTCCTTCCCATGGTGCCCTGAACTTAGATTTAATAAGATGCTGCGTTTCCATGCATAAGCAAAACTCGAAAAAATATGTGGAGTGTATCCAGTATGACTTTATACCCCCAAATTCTTTTAGATCTTGTGGTGAAATTCTGGGACATGGACAGTTCAAACATTAAAACTGGTGCTTGATGGGAAAGGAGGACCTGACATATGGGCACACATACACACAAAGACTGTATTTTTAATTCAAGCGAAACATATATTTTAAGTGCCTGCTCCACAGTAAAAACCAGTGAAGTATCTGCCACATCACCAAAACAGGTCAATCTGAACAAGCTGTAAATGCACATACAATGTAAAAATGTGATTGTGCCCTATTCTGAGTGTGTACTGCTTTTAAAAGAGCACTACCTTCACTAAAAATGCTTGGAAAATATTTCTGCTCAGTAAGGCTCAACTATCGACTGTTTAAAGCCAGTGAGCCATTTTATATTCCTTCAGACATAAAGGGCCAGAGTTTCCTCCAATTAGCAGTAAAATAAGACTACTGCCCATGTTAAATCAACACCCCAACGGTCCTCTAAGGTGGACATAAAAGATCGAAGAACAGCAGGCGATTTTTCCCAGTGCCCTGGCAAACATCACTAAAACGGTTTAATTGGCTATTTGTCGCATTGTTGTTTGTGAGGCCTTGCTGTGAACAAATTGGCTGCCGGGCTTTCCTACATTACAAGTGATTACACTTCAAAAGTACTTTGGTTGAGAAGCACTTTGGGATGTCTGGAGGTCGTGAAAGACGTTATAAAAATGTACTTCCTTTCTTTCTCCCTCCTTTCTTTACCTCTATGACTCTGTTTCTAACCTGCCAGGTATTCCATCCTTATTTTCTATGTAGGGTGGGCCATTGGAAAAGAGGGAAATTCAGTATTAGTGCAGCCTCTAAAAGGCTAGTTAAAGGGGTTGTCCAGCAGCAGAAAGTGCCAGATCTCTTGAGGAGCAGCAGCCTCCAAGCGGTCAGTAGGAGTAATGGTTCCCAGATGTTCAGAGCCAAGGCCAGTAGGGATTGATTCTTGGGCATGGAGAGTAGGAAGATCCATAAAAGGTTCGGGGATGGGGGGGTGACACTTCTAGGAGCTGCATTGTCCTCATTATATCTGTTGTCTCCCTTTGTCTGTGGAAGCCTCATTGGCGTCATTAGTCATGACTGCATGAAACAGCCCTGATCACCAAAGCAACCATTCTGAAACATTGCTTTGAGAGCTGGTATGGTAAATTATTGCTTGATGAAAGCCTCATAATGGCTTCTTTGGTATCAGACATTCATATGCAGGATAACATGGTTGGCACTGCACACTAGTTACTCATTACTGCACTGAAAGTCCTGCCCATAAAATTGGGGGGTTGTTATATGGGGCTTTGAGTGTTACTTGCATTCCGTCATTTGCTCCTTGCATCTGTGGGAAGCTTGCCAATCTGGAAATTGGACAGTTCTCTCTCTCTCTCTTTGATTCCATTGGGAAGGATTTGAATTGAGTATCAGTCAACATCTTGATGCAGTGGGGAACTGCTGCCCAATAAATGTGGCAATGATCACTTTTAGACCCTGGAAGGATCCAGTGATAAAGACATTCACGGTAGTGGCACCTTTGGAGTTTCTGTCAGGAATGTTGCTGCTACTTTTAGTAAGCTCTGTAAAAAGTATTTTTTGACCGAGGAGATGGAGTTCCCTTTGCTATGAAAAGGAGGATGAGGAGCTGGAAGAGGCTAGATTGGATGCTCTTCCTGACATGAAAATGCTCACTCACCAGTGTTTACAGACCAAGAAGGTTTTAACTTCAATTTTCCTGAATGTTATTGCCTCAGAAGGTGCTTCTTCCCCCAAGAAGCTATTGCGAAGGTTTGTCAACTGCTGCCTGAAGACCCATAGCTCACTTCCACCAGGAAACAGCATTGTCCATAGGCAAAGTAACACCAATTTTCAGTTACAGCAAATAAAGTGGCCGTTTTTAAGCAATATTCGCCTCATGGCTATCTTATACCAGTGCCCACTTGATCCTATTTGAATGCAGCAGAACAGGGTCCTGATGGGCCTCAAATGGCACGTACTTGATGCACTTTTCCAGATTCAACACAGCATGGGATGTTTAAATCACCGGCGATTTGTCGAAGCGAATGTTGTTGGACCAATCAGAGCTGCTTCAGGAACACAAACATCTGTGCTGAGATCGCCCCACAATGAAACTCTTCAGACTATTCGAGGTAGTTCTCATATTTGTTAATTTAGGCTAGCCCGTCCTTCTTCTCCGTTCGCGCCGCCCCCCGCCCAACCAACCACACTGATAACCTCGCTAATCCCCTCCAGTTTGGGATCCTCTGAACTAACAGAATATTGTGCTGGGATCCTCATCTCTGAATCAGAAGGTGTTGGGGTTCAAGCCCCACTCCAAAAATTGAGCTCATAAACTAGGGCAAAACTTCACTGCTGCAATTTCAGAGATGCTGTCTTTCAAATGAAATGTTAAACCAACATCCCAAATGCCTGTTCAGATTGTTGCATTTTGAAAAACTAAGATGGCCTATTTCCAGCTCCGTAACATCGCCTGTCTCCGCCCTTGCCTCAGCTCATCCGCTGCTGAAACCCTCATCAATGCCTTTGTTATCTCTAGACTTGACTATTCCAATGCACTCCTAACCAGCATCCCATGTTCTACCCTACGTAAACCGGAGGTCATCCAAAACTTGGCTGCCTATGTCCTAACTCACACCAAGTCCTGCTCACCCATCACCCGTGCTCGCTGACCTACATTGGTTCCCGGGTAAACAAAGCCTCGATTTCAAAATTTCCATCCTTGTTTTCAAATCCCTCCATGGCCTTGCCTCTTCCCATCTCTGTAATTTCACCAGCCCTACAACTCTGCCCCCGCCACCCCCACCCCAAAAGCTCGAATTCCCTACCTAAACCTCTCCACCTCTCTTTCCTCCTTCAAACTTACCTCTTTGACCAAGCTTTTGGTCATCTGCCCTCATTTCTCCTTATATGACTCGGTGTCAAATTGTCTGTTTTATAATACTCCAGTGAAGCGTGTTGGGATGTTTTACTGTGTTAAAGGCGCTATATAAATACAAGTTGTTGTTGAGAAAGAGCAAGGAATTTTTCAAGTGTCTTAGTCAACATTACTCTTTCAACCAACATCACCAAATAAGATGATCTGGTCAATTCTCTCATTTGCTGTTGGCGAGATCTTATTTCGCACAAATTGGCCATCACATTTGTCACCAATATCTAAATTTGCAGATGACACCAAATTGGGATTGGGGGGGGGGGGTGGGGATAGTCAATACTGAGGAGAACTGCAACAATTTACAGGAGGACATTAAAAATTGGCAAATGAAGTTCAACACAGATAAAGCTGAGGTATTACATTTTGGTAGGAAGAATAAGGAGGTCACATTACTTGGAGGATGCGAGTCAAGGTGGGGTAGAGGGACAAAGGGATCTTGGTGTACAAATACACAAATCAAAAAAGCAAACCAAACACTAGGATTTATTTTTAGAGGGATAGAATTGAAAAGTAGGGAAGTTATGCTAAACCTGTATCCAACCTTGGTTAGACTACACAGAGTACTCCGTACAGTTCTGGTCACCATATTATAAAAAAAAGTATATAGAGGCGCTGGAGAGGATGTGGAGAAGATTTACAAGGATGATACAGAAATGTGAGGGTATACATATCAGGAAAGGATGAACAGGCCGAATCTCTCTTCACTTGAAAAAAGGCTGAGAGGTGACCTAAAAACGGTCTTTAAAATTTTGTAAGGTTTTCATAGAGTGGATAGAGAGAGAATGTTTTAACTTGTGGGGAAGGGCATAATGAGAGGCCATCAATATAAGATAGTCACCAAGAAATCCAATAGGGAATTCAGAAGAAACTTCTTTACCCAAAGAGTGGTGAGAATGTGGAACTCGCTACCACAGGGAGTGGCTGAAGCGAATAGTACAGATGCATTTAAGGGGAGGCTAGACAAGCAAATGAAGGGGGAGGGAGGAAATAGAGGGTTATGCTAGATTTGGATAAGGAAAGACTGGAGGATGCTCGAGTGGAGCATAAATGCTGGGCCCTCATGGTTTGTTTCTGTGCGGTATATCCTATGTATCAATATGGTATTATTCTCTATACATGTGCTATATATTTTTGTCATGTTATAACATGAGTGATACCTGTCTTACGTAATTATTAACTACAGTGGTTAACTATGCTCATTTCTTAAAGGTTTGTAACCAGTTATGTTTGTAATATATTAAACATCAATAGTTATTAAAAAAAAATTTTTTTTTTTAAACTGTCCTGTTACCTGCTTATTTTCTCCAACAAATACCCCACTAAATAAAGTGGCTGTATGAGACAAGCAGCTCTCACAGCTCACTGCCACTAGTATAATGCAATTTCACGGTATCTTATTTACTTTTTTGTGAGGCTCATATTATCTCCTCGTAATAAAATAATCTGAATTAGTTTTAAACAGCCAGTTCAAGCCAGTATGTGATCATTTCCAACTACTGTCAGCAAATGGTACAGGATGGGTATCTCTCACAACTCCTGCCACCAGTGTGATGTGACTTTAAGGTGTTTTAATAGCTTTTCCCTCTTGCAACAAACTCGTTGCATGTTGTCTAGAAACCAAAAGCTGCAGTCCTGTAAAACTTATAGGGCTGGATTTTCGCTGACTTTGCGACCAGGTTTTCGCCGCGATTTGACCCTCCGCGGCGAAAACCCGGTCGGCAGGATCTTTGGCTACCTCATTGCGGAATACCGCCGGGGAGAGGTGCGCCGATGTGAAACGACGTGCAACTCCGTGGATTGTGTTACCGTCATACCTTCAGCACTCTCCACCACGCCCAGAATACAGATAGGCAAACCTGTCGGTGCAGCCTTCCAGCAGCAGTAAGTATAAAGACTTGCAAAAAAGGCAAGTTAAAGTTTTTATTTTTTAATTATTTTTCAGCGATTTAGTAGGTAAGGGTTTTGTGAATGTTTTTTGAATATTTTGTCCTTTTTTTTTGTTCCCCCCCCACCCCCGACTAAAGTTGCTGAAACTTGCGGTTTACGCCGTGAATCCTCGTGCAATGCCAACTTTACTGATGCATAAAGGCTGAAGGTTAGGCCTAAAAATAGTAGCGGATCGAAAACGGTAATTTTGATGTAAAACTACCGTTTTCGCCGACAACCGAAAATCTAGCCCTATCCTAGATCACAAACTCGCTGAACCTTAAGTTCTCTCCAAGCCATTCTGGAAGATGACATTATCAATACAAATAAACATGTAGGACGTTTGCAGAACACCACATGGTTTATGGACAATGGCAGCAGTAAAGGTATGATTTATTTTTAAATGATTTATTTTTAAATGAGATTCTTCTCTTGACAGCAATGAATGTTGGTATTTTTTAATCACCATACTGTTCCTCTCAGAATCACTCTCATTCCCATGTTCACATGGCTCAATCTTTTTCTCTTGCCTATTGGCCTTTGAACTGTCTGGAATGCATGGCAAATTCAGGTAAACATAAGATTATTATAAATGGCTTTCTGGTTAAATGATCCACAAGAGGGTGTTGTTCACATTGCCCAACCAATACCATTCTAGCTTAATTAACGCATTAATATTGTATGGAAATCAAAGACACATGCTGGAGCCAGGTGGCCATCTTACATGTTTCACAGCCTTAGCTTTACATTGATACAGAGCACAATACATTGGGCCATAATTTACAGTAAAAATAACGGTGAGGTTAACAGTGGTCACTGATATTTATGCATAAATCAGACAGCAACTTCAGGCGAGTAGAGCTATGCAGTTAAATGCTGGAAATCCAGACATTGTGCCACTCCTCTGTAAACTGTGAAAATAGCATCTTACCATCTGGCTGCCAATTCAAATGTACTAAACGCTGTTGATACAAACTAAACTCGTCACAGAAAGTTAGGGCTTGTCCATTTAAGTCTAAGTACCCTTTTTAATGGCATGATAAGTCTTATTACTGCCAAAAATCTCTGGCACTGAAAATTAACTTTTTAAAAAATGAATTACTGTTTACTTTTTCTTTGTCTCTTTTTCTCTCAGTCTTAATATAATCTTACTTTTGCTTTCTATATCCGATTTAATATGGGTTGATGAGTGTTTTTGTGACTGGTAGGCTGTTTCCAGTGGGGTTCCACAGGGCTCAGTACTAGGTCCCTTGCTTTTTGTAGCATACATCAATGATTTAGACATGAATGTAGGGGGTATGATTAAGAAGTTTGCAGATGATACAAAAATTGGCTGTGTGGTTGATAATGAAGAAGAAAGCTGTAGACTACAGGAAGATATCAATTAACTGGTCAGGTGGGCAGAACAGTGGAAAATGGAATTCAATCCGGAGAAGTGTGAGGTAACGCATTTGGGGAGGGCTAATAAGGCAAGGGAACACACATTAAATGATAGGATACTGAGAAGTGTAGAGGAACAAAGGGACCTTGGAGTGCATGTCCACAGATCCCTGAAGGTAGCAGGCCAGGTAGATAAGGTGGTTAAGAAGGCATACGGAATACTTGCCTTTATTAGCTGAGGGAGGTTATGCTTGAACTGTATAAAACACTAGTTAGGCCACAGCTTGAGTACTGCGTGCAGTTCAGGTCACCACATTACAGAAAAGATGTGATTGCACTAGAGAGGGTACAGTGGCGATTTCCGAGGATGTTGCTTGGACTGGAGAATTTTAGCTATGAGGAAAGATTGGATAGGCTGGGGTTGTTTTCTTTGGACAGAGGAGGCTGAGGAGAGACCTGATTGAGATGTATAAAATTATGAGGGGCTAGATAGAGTGGATAGGAAGGGCCTATTTCCCTTAGCAGAGGGATCAACAACCAGAGGGCATAGCTTTAAAGTAATTGGTAGGTAGTTTAAAGGGGATTTGAGGGGAAATCTTTCACCCAGGGTGGTGGGGATCTGGAGCTCATTGCCTGAAAGGTTGGTAGAGGCAGAAACCTTCACCACATTTAAAAAATACTTGGATGCGCACTTAAAGTGCCGTAACCAGAAGGCTACAGACTAAGAGCTGGAAAGTGGGATTCGGCTGGATAGCTGGCGGCTGGCGTGGACACAATGGGCCGAAATAGACTCCTTCAATGCTGTAAATTTCTGATTCTATGACATTGAATTTATTATTCTAACTGACACTTCATGGTTCAGATTCTGCGCAGCCGTTAACAATTCTTCAATCTGATTGGTTAAGGAGATATACTGTTGCTTATCCTATTCACCCAGGTCCCAGATGCCCTGTAGAGGGCACTGCTATATTTGGAACTCTAACTTACAGCAACTCAGTGCAAAAGCTCATGGTAAGTTTATGGGTAAGGGCAGGTCCAACATTGCCAGCTACAGTAAATTCTCACCCAATCATTTTTGTTTCTACAAAGAGACAGATTCTGGCATTATCTATCTGTGCACATTGACAATACCATGGAATCTGTCAGTGACTATCTGACTTGTATTTACCCATTAGAACATTATAACTTCAGGTCAGAAATAATTTACATATGAATGATGTAATCTGGCAATCCTGACAAACTACTCCATGTTTGTCTCTGTACAGCTCCGGGCATTTCCCACTCCAGCTGCCAGCTATGCAAATTAACCGGTGTTGTTTCAAGTGACTGACCGTAAACTTTGCTGCAATGATGATGGTTATTTTCAGATAGTAAGTAAGGGTTTATCTCAGCCACGTTACAAGTATATTCCTCTTCAAAATCTGTAAATTGAAACAGAAAACACAAGACGCTTAATTTAGATCACAATTTAGGTATAAAAAAGGTACAAAAGTAATGACATTAATAAACTTGAAGAATGGGCATATAATTGGCAAATTAATTTCAACATAGATAAGTGTGAGGTATTGCATTTTGGTAAGAAAAATATGGAAGACAATTTTTACTTGGAAAAGAAGAATCTAAATGGAGTACAGGAGCAAAGGGATCTTGGAGTGCAAATACACAAATCGCTAAAAGTTAGAACGCAGGTTAATAAGGTCATTAAAAAAAGGACGCAGCTATTTGCACTAGCAAAAAGCTCTGATTATGCCTAGCCGAGACAATCACATGACCTGATTGCTGAAGGGTCCCCTTGGAGGATAAGCCACACCCAAAGTTTTTCTGAAATGAGTAATTAGAACCACCCAGCCCAAGTTCTGAGAGATTTTGCAAAGTGTAATTCGAGCTATTCTGACAGAGACCACACAGACAGGATAGAGCTCCCCATGCCAGCACAAATTCCTGACAAACCCAGTCCAAGTTCCTAACCCACCCCCCCAGCCCAAGTTCATCACCCCCCCCCCCTCCAGCCCAAGCTCCTTACCCACCACCCCAGCTCATGTTCCTGACTCCCCCTTAGCCCAAGTTCCTGACCCACCACCCCAGCTCAAGTTCCTGATCCGCCCCCCCCCCCACCCCAAGTGCCTGACTCCCCACCCAGCCCAAGTCCCTAACCCCACCACAGCCTAAGTTCCTGACCTTACCGCTCCCCCCCCCTTAACCATGCTATAAATGGGGCAGTGTGTAGGGGTCACGGATTGTTAACAGATTTATTGGGTATGAAATGAATAGTGAGAGTGTCGTGACTTCTGGATTTCATCCACTCCAATGACGTCCCTTGTCACAAACACACCGAGCTTTCCAAGAAATTGGGTGTGGATGTAAAGGGGGTTCGAAGTACGTGATCTATCTTCTCCAAGTTCCCTCTCTCCCCTTTAAAACCTTCACCCGCTTCTCCTCTCTCTCGCTATCACAGAGCGTGATTGAGGCAAATAGTATAGATGCATTTATGGGGAAACTGGATAAGCATATGAGGGATAAGGGTCCTGCTGATAGAGTTAGATGAAGAAGGATGGGAGGAGGCTTGTGTGGTGCATAAAAGCTGGCCTGGACTGGTTGTGCTGAATGGCTAGTGTCAGTATTGTATGTAAAATTAAAGTAAATTCACCTGGCTCCAGTTTCTAGCGAGGGCTCTTGATGAACTAATATCAGAATACCCATAACCATTATATTGTTACAAAGGTTCTTGTTAGAATTCTTTATACACAGTAATGCCACAATAGTCAGTCACCTGTGCAAGGCCGACAGCATAAATTTTCAGATCATTATTTTGACAGTTCTGAAATCAGGACTACCTGAAATGTGAAACAACTTAAAAAATATATATAGTGACATCCTACAGCTTGATTGAGGGATAAATATTGGCCATGACACACCAGGGATAATTCCCTGCTCTTCTAAATAGTGCCATGGGATCTTTTACGTACACCTGGTTTAATGTCTCACCCGAAAGACGGCACCTCCGACAATGCACTTCCTCACCACTGCACTGGAGTACCAACTTACAAAAAATCTATCCTGTCCTCATAAGTTAATCCTTTGAGCATTCTGGTGAACCTGCGCTGCACCCCTTCCAAGGCTGATATATATTTCCTGAGGTGTGGTATCCAAAACTGAACGCAGTACTCTAAATGGGGTCTAACCAGAGCTGTGTAACAAATATAACTTTCACCGGGGACTTATCCTGGGCCAATATTTATCCCTCAATCAACATAATAAAAAAAAATTATCTGATCGTTATCACTTTGCTGTTTGTGGGAGCTTGCTTGTGCGCAAATTGGCTACTGCGTTTCCCACAGTACAACAGTGACTACACTCCAAAAGTACTTCATTGGCTGTAAAGTGCTTTATGATGTCCAGTGGTCATGCAAAGCGCAATAAAATCCAAGTCTTCTTTCTTCTGTCTCTACCATTCACAGAACTCTGCATTTCCCATCTCACAAATGAAGATGCTCTATAGAAAGCACTGGCAAGATCCCAAATGGAAAGAAAACCTGACCTGAACTCTTTTCAATCATTAATAATTAAATGATGATGCAGTGAGCATATTTACGACCAGCACCAAATTGCTGATTTCTGCAAAAGGACTATAATACTGTAAATTTAGCATCACTGTAATGCAAAAATTGTCACCAATGCCAAATGTGTAGTAAAGTTGAGGCATCAGTCATCTTTTGCTCATAAAACAGACTAAAGATTTTCAAAGAACAAGAAAACTGAAGCAATCAGGACTGTAAACCCTCAAGTCTCAATAACACTAATTTCTGTAAATCAGTCAGCTCAATAAAATATAACTATATGGTCGGTCGGTGCTAAGTGCACGACTACAAATGGCTACCAGTATGGACCAAATGAGCTTCAATTTATCATACATTAAGAAAACACTTGACTGGAAGGGTTAGAAAATTGAAAACTTTAAAGTATAACATGTGCTGTTTATCTTCCTGTGGCTTTCCCTCTATTGAATGACAGTTAGACCAGTCATGCCCAGAAACAATGTGGCACAGTTCACAAAACTTTAATTACTGCGACACCGTTATAATTATGTAACTACCCATTCCGATTGTCCTTTAGAAATGCTTCAACCAAGTGATAAACATTGAGAGACATGATGTTTTGATAAACATTTGTTTCCTGCCAGAACAGCACTGCTTCCCTTAAGTGCTGTACAGAGCTGGTACAAAACCACAATAGCAAGCATTGTCTTACTTGAGGGCCACTCCCAGGTATACTCCTGCTACGGAATGCTGGGATGCCTGAGATTCCTTATACGGATTCCCAATTTCAATCATGCTACAAGTGCTGATGATTAACATTATTGACAAACTAATTTGCTCTTGCCATGTGTGAATATTTAAAAATAAGTGTTAATTTCTGGAGCAGTCGGCGTGGCGGGTCGCGATTCCGTTGCTGCTTCCATCCCGCTCCAGAAAGCGATTTTACATCAATGGGGCCTATTAAGCCCACCCAGTGCATTACCTGGCCCAAGTAAATGGTGTGGGGCTGATGACATCATCCATGATGCGATTTCAGCCGGTAGATTTAAGGGAGCCATGGCCACATTGTATTTGAAAGTTCATCTAGGAGGGTGCACTGGAGCTTTTGATTGCTCCACATACTTGCAAACATGACTGCACAGAAGCAGAGGGGTGCTTGTGGAGGGAGTCAGAGCACGCAGGGAGGTCCTCTTCCATTCCGACGGGCGGGAGAGACCACCCCAGGAGACAAAAAGAGCCTGGCTCAAGAAAGCAGAGGAGATCAACAGCAGGGATGTGGGGTCAGGAGAACCTGGGTGCAGTGCTGGAAACGTTTCAATTATCTCATTAAATCAGGAATTGAGAGTTCAAAACCAAACTCTATCTCATCCTGCTGTGCCTCTCATCACATCCCCATCACTCTGCCTTCCCTACCCTTCTCCTGCACATCCTTACTCACACCAACATACCTTACACGTCCACTAAAGTGAAAGATGACACACAAGTAGATTCACAAGGGTAGTCACTTGGGCGTTTTATTCAATGTTAATGCCAAGTTTCCGTTAATGTGATGTCAACCATAAAAATCTTTATTTTCACCACTTTCTGGTCTTGGACAAATTTGTGTGCACCTTTGGAAATGGCTTAGTGAGTTGCAGTGAATGGCGAGACATAACGGTACCTCCACCAATGGTGATCAGTATAAAATGAATGGCTTGGCCAATATGGGGATGGTTTATGGTGTTGGTGTGCAGTGGTTCCAACCTGGCGCAGTATATGGCAGCCATATGGGTGTACAGCGTAAAGTGTAAAGTTAAGTCATCCCTGGCCTCCCAGGCAGCAATGTGCTCGGGTACTGATGCCCTTTATCAGGTGATTGCAGAGAAGGTTGGTGGTGTTCCAGATGTACACTGACGATATCCAGCTCTATCTCACCACCACTTCTCTTGACCTCTCCATGGTCTCTAAATTGTCAGACTGCTCATCTGACATCCAGTACTGGATGAGCAGAAATTTTCTCCAATTAAATATTGGGAAGACCAAAGCCACTGTCTTTGGTCCCCGCCACAAACTGCGTTCCCTAGCCACCGATTCCATCTCTCTCCCTAGCATATGACTGAGGCTGAATAGACTGTTCGCAATCTAGGCGTCATATTTGATCCTGAAATGAGCCTCCGGCCACATATCCGCGGCATAACCAAAACTGACTATTTCCACCTCGCCCCTGCCTCAGCTCATCTGCTCCCGAAACCCTCATCCATGTCATTGTTACCTCTAGACTTGACTACTCCAAATCACTCCTGGGCTGGCCTCCCACATTCTACCCTACGTAAACTTGAAATTATCCAAAACTCTGCAGCGTGTGCCCTAACTCGCACCAAGTCCCGCTCACGCATCACCTGTGCTTGCCGACCCACAGCGGTTCCTGGTTAAGCAATGCCTCGATTTCAAAATTCTCATCCTTGGTTACAAATAGCTCCATGGCCTTGCCCCTCCCTATCTCGATAATCTCTTTCAGCCTCACAACCCCACCCCCGAGATGTCTGCGCTCCTCAAATTCTGCCCTCTTGAGCATCCCTGATTATAACTGCTCAACCATTGGTGACCATGCCTTCGGCTGCCTAGGCCCCAAGCTCTGGAACTCCCTCCCTAAACCTCTCCATCGCTCTTTCCGCCTTTAAGACGCTCGTTAAAACCTATCTCTTTGACCAAGCTTTTGGTCCTCTACCGTAATTTCTTCTTATGTGGCTTGGTGTCAAATTTATTTGTTTTGTCTTACAACACTGCTGTGAAGTTTGGGATTTTTTACTACATTAAAGGCACTATATAAATAAAAATTGTTGTTTTTGTTGGTGCTGCTGGTGTGCCTGGTGCTGCTGGTGTAAGGGCTCATCGTGGTCAGTTTCTGAGGTCAAAGGTGAGACAGAAGAAATGGCACCCATGCTGATGGAATAGATGCCTTCTTTCAGATCCGACGTTAAACTGAGGCCCTGCTTGCCCCCTCAGGTGGACGTTAAAGATTCACTATTCGAAGAACAGCAGGGGCGTTCTTCTGATACACTGGCCAACATTTATCTTTCAATCAACACCTTAAACAGAGGAGCTGGTGATTTATTTCATTGCTATTTGTGGGATCTTGTTGTGTGCAAATTGTTTCCTGCATTACAACAGTGACTACACTTCAAAAGTACTTACTTGGCTGTAAAGCGCTTTTGGACATCCCATACAAGTGCAAGTTCTTTCTGGTCCGAAATCCAGTCTTGGATCTGCTGCAATTTCCTCCAGTTAAACATTAGGAAGACTGAAGCCATTGTCTTCGTCCCCTGTCACAAACTCAGTACCCTTAAACAGGAACAGACACAAGTCTTCCATGTTGATCAGGGGTTTCCAATAATATTTCCACATTTACACATAGGATTACATAGGATATATGGCACAAAAACAGGCCATTCGGCCCAATCAGTCCATGCCAGCATTTATGCTCCACTCGAGCCTCCTCCTGTGTTTCCTTATCCAAATCTATTAGCATAACCCAGTACTCCCCCCTCCCCCTTCATTTGCTTGTCTAGCCTCCCCTTAAATGCATCTATACTATTTGCTTCAACCACTCCCTGTGGTAGCGAGTTCTACATTCTCACCACTCTTTGGGTAAAGAAGTTTCTTCAGAAGTCCCTGTGGATTTCTTGGTGACTATCTTATATTGATGGCCTCTAGTTATGTTCTTACCCACAAGTGAAAACATTCTCTCTGTATCCACTCTATCAAAACCTTTCAATTTTAAAGACCTCTATTAGGTCACCCCTCAGCTTTCTTTCCCTCTTTCCTCCTCCCCCCCCCCACCCAAGATAAGAGAGACTAAGTCTGTTCATCCTTTCCTGATACATATACCCTCACATTTCTGGTATCATCCTTGTAAATCTTCTCTGCACCCTCTTCAATGCCTCTACATCCTTTTTATAATATGGCGACCAGAACTGTACACAATACTCTCAGTGTGGTCTAACGAAGGTTCGATACTAGTTTAGCATAACCTCCCTATTTTTCAACTTTCAACTCTACCTCCAGAAATAAACCCTAGTACATGGTTTGCTTTTTTTATGGCCTTGCTAAACTCTGTCATAACTTTTAGCAATTTGTGTATTTGTACTCCAAGATCCCTTTGTCCCTCTATCCCACCTAGACTCGCACCCTCCAAGTAATAAGTGGCTTCTCTATTCTTTCTACCAATATGGGATACCTCACATTTATCTGTGTTGAACTTCATATGCCCATTCTGCACGGTATGTTAAAGTCAAGAACATTTCCTCTGAAACCACATTTTTATTACATGCCACTCGGCCTTACTAACTAGCCACTGACTCAGGTTGAGCCAGACTGTTCACAGCCTTGGCATCCTATTCGACCCCAGCTGAGCTTCCAAGCTCTGTAACATCACCCCTGCCTCAGCCCATCTTGCTGCTAAAATACTCATCGTTTGTTTTGTCACTTCCAGACTCAACTATTCCAATGTTCTCCTGAGATCCTCCACACTCTATAAACATGGGTCTCTTAAGGAGTACGATATATTTTTGTTTAGTCTGAGAGTTAGAAGGTTGAAAAACTGATGACCGGCAGAGGGAAATTAAGTGGGGACCCTATACAGCCATTTTCTGGCAGGCCTTCAAATGGGACACTGTTTAAATATGCAAGTTGAGGTCCTACACCGGTTGTAGGACCCAGATTGGAATTTTCATGGAGAAATGGCTGGATCATGCAAAGTGAATGCTCGTCCCAATTTTGAGAGGCATTAAGAGGCCTAACCAATGGTCCTTAAAGGAACCGCTGGAGGCCACTCAGAAAAGTTAAGTTTATCCTAAGATATTTGTAGGTCCAGGAGGAGTATTCATACAATACCTTTCTGCCAGGCCATTCTCGCCACCCCTTTCCCCTGGAATCTGCTCCCCTCCCAAGCTCAGCGCAGAATCTGGCTACAGTAGTGCGCCTGTTTGGCGCCCGTATCTGCCGTAAAAAATTTGAATGAAGCCCCGAACCCGAAAATGACAAGCTGAGCATTGGTTAATCATGTGTCCTGCATCTCTGCTATTTTCCAGCTGGAATTTTTCACTGGGTTATCATAGAAACATAGAAATTAGATGCAGGAGCAGGCCATTCGGCCCTTCGAGCCTGCACCGCCATTCAATAAGATCATGGCTGATCATTCAACCTCAGTACCCCTTTCCTGCTTTCTCTCCATACCTCTTGATCCCTTTGGCCGTAAGGGCCATATCTAACTCCCTTTTGAAGATATCGAACGAACCGGCCTCAACAACTTTCTGCGGTAGAGAATTCCACAGGTTAACCACTCTCTGAGTGAAGAAGCTTCTCCTCATCTCAGTCCTTATTCTTCGACTGTGACCCCTGGTTCTGGAATTCACCAGCAATGGGAACATTCTTCCTGCCTCTAACCTGTCCAATCCTGTCAGAATTTTATATGTTTCTATGAGATCCCCTCTCATTCTTCTAAACTCCAGTGGATACAAGCCCAGTTGATCCAGTCTCTCCTCATATGTCAGTCCTGCTATCCCGGGAATCAGTCTGGTGAACCTTCGCTGTACTGCCTCAATAGCAAGAACGTCCTTCCTCAGATTACAAGACCAAAACTAAACACAATATTCTAGGTATGGCCTCACCAAGGCGCTGTACAACTGCAGTAAGATCTCCCTGCCCCTATACTCAAATCCTCTAGCTATGAAGGCCAACATTCCATTTGCCTTCTTCACCACCTGCTGTACCTGCATGCCAACCTTCAATCGGTACAGAAAAATCAATTGTTCCAGCCAGCTTCAATTAAATTGCCAATAAAAGCTTTTTTTGTTACCATACACCAAATTTAAATCAATATAATTGTCTTCCAATTTGCTGGAAAATTTAACAGCAGACTGCGGCAATAAATGGTGTTAATGTGAATCACTGCAATACTGCGCAACTCCCTAGCAGTAAACTTGGGTGAGGCATTTAACGGACACGACATGACACAGGTTCAACTGCAAGGGAGTTGACACAATGGGGTGAGTTTCAACCCCCAAAAACAGGTGGGGTGGGGTGGGGTCGGGTGAGATGTTAAAAGTTTTAACAGAGGTGGAACAAGGGAAGGGCAGCCAACCCAGGAGGCAGGTTGGCCATTTAAATATTTGAATGAGCCTGGCAGCTGTTAAGGCTTGTAAGGTTATTGAAGTAGAATGGGAAGAATCCCAGCCCCCAGTGACAGGCATAAACTTCCAGATTCCATTACTGAGCCGGGCTGGCTGGACATTCATCTACAGTGCCCTGCCCAGGTATTGAACTACTGAGTCTGGCACAGAGAGCTGACTTGCTTCTGAACTTCCATCGCCAGGCACGTCATCTTGGAGTCACTTCAACTCCAAACAGAGCATGCTTTGCTTCTCCAGGGGCATTAGTCGGCAGTGTGTTTTAGTTCCACTAAATAATCTCAGTTTTTGTTATATGGGATCTGAAATACCTCAGGCTACCTTCATTAGTTTAAAACTCTCAAAAAAAATGCAAGGCCTCTTGATGAACTTATTTAATCGCCAAGTGTTTCAAATTGGACCAATTAGGTCCAACCTGCAGCTAGCAGATTCGATGTAGTTTCTTTAAACCCTGAGTTATTGCAAGCTTTACTTTTGTCCATTAGCTGTGGTAATTTATCAAACGAACAAACATTCAGGACAGCCAAATTGCACGTTGTTACGTTTTCGATGTACCCCCTGCAGGCCTCAATTGGTCAGTGCAGAGAAGGCGATGGAAGAGGATATAATCAACTGTACCAAATAGTATGATGAGCTCAAAAATTGATAATTCATCACAGTCAAATCAATTTTTTTCTGATTGTTAATTTTCTTAACTTTTTTTTAATCTGTATTTGTAGTTGTTTTTCAGTTATATAACTGCTCACCAGTAAGTAATTGAAGGTGGAAACACTTTCAATGAGAAAATGAAGAATGGCCACTTGGGCGAGGTATCAGAGGACAGCCAACAGCCCTGGAACTGTAGCACAAGAAGGGTCAATGGACAAGGGAAAAACAACAGACAACAAATGGAACTAGCCATGTTGAAGAAGATGTGACGGTCTGCAGAAAGACATTATAGGAACAGGAGCAGGCCATTTAGCCCATCGAGCCTGTTTTGCCATTCATTTAGATCATGGCTGGTTCTGTATCTTAACCCCCTATTCCGCAACCCTTAATACCCTTTGCCTAACAAAAATCTATCAATCTCATTTTGGAATTTTCAATTGACCTAGCCTAACCCCACTGTTTCATATATCATGAGACAAATTCTTAAAAACCATGAGATTTGGTAAGAAATCAGGAGTTACTATTTTTTCCAAACCTAAACCAACATAGATTGACAGTTTGTTTATAAACCTTATTAGTGGCTTTATTTAATCTCTAACAGGTCACAGCACTTTACAAAAACTATATTACTGCATCTCGAAAAGCTTTACAAAAAGCTTCTTAAAAATCCTACCCATTATCACCACGCTGCCATGCATCTCGGTTACGATGACTAATATAAAGTAATTATACAATTAAGCATATATATTTATGGCTTGGGACCCCTGCCAGCAGGAGGAGGCGAGCATTCCGCCCACTGCCCTCCTGTTTGATGCTTGATGTTAAAATCAAGCCTCAACTCTCCTGTGAACCAAAACCTATGCTATTATACATGCTGTATCTGAGATAGTCCAGAAGTATGTTTTATTGGTGTTTTTGGTCCCCACCATAAACTCTGATCCTTGTCACAGACTCCATCCTGCTCCCAGCCATTCAGGCTGAGCCAGACAGTGAGACCCTTGACTCTGTTCGATCCAGAGCTGAGCTCCAAACACCACATCCCACCCATCACCACAACCTCTTGTTTCCATCTCTGCAACGCTGCCTGTTTCTGCTCCTAGCTCAGCTCCTGTACTGCTGAAACCCTTTATCCATGCTTTTACTGTATGTCCAACAATTGAGTTCGAAAGTCATTGAAGGAGTAAAAGGAGTTTGGATTTTGTACCAAATCTGGACTCCCTTTTGCTTTACAATTGACTCAATGTGGTAGGTTAGAAATATCTGTAATATAACCATCATACAAAGTTTGCGCTCCTGTTATATGTTTCAATGCATTTGCCAAGGATAATCTATTCCTCATCTCCAGTCCATGCCTCCTGCAAACAGATGATGCTGTGCAACTGAGGAGAATAATGAAAGAGGGGGTAGAATGAAAAAGACTACAATAACTTTAAAACAAGTGTCCCTTTATCTAAAGCAGCCGATTTTGACAATCATTCTCCTAAACATTGCAGCTTATAACAGTTTGTATTGTCGATTCCCCTGGTTTGCTCTTCTCCTCGTCCCTCTTCTACGCTTCTTGTATTTGTTGGGATCCTGAGTTCCAGGAACCTCGGACCCGCTTCAACATTTAATCTCTTGAAACAGAATTGGAGGGCAGAACTCATCACCCTGCACACCAGGGCTGCGATTTCGCCAACGAGTTGGGTGTGGGTGGTATCGGTGGTGTGTGGGAAACACGTTCCCAGCTGCAGCCCGTCCTCTAAACGTAATCTTCTGTAGCTACAGCTGGTTAAGCCCGCCCTGCGCATTTCCCAGCCAATTAACTGGAAGCAGGTCTGATGACGCGTTTACTTAAAGGGACCATTCCCAACTTTTGTTTGACCGTTCTTCTGTCAGTGTCTTGCAGCATTGAGGTGCTGCAAACACTGACAAACATTGCAAGGCTGTACGCAGGCTCTCCCAACACTCCCTCCAAATGCAGCCTGGTTGCACATTGCACAGGAGGGCACAAGCAGGGATATCGTCAGGAGGACTGGTTGCAGTGGCGCAAACCTTTCAATGATCTCAGTACATCACGAAAAGTTACTGAAAAGCCATGCTCAACCTTATCCTGCTGTGCCACACATCACATCCCCATCACTCTGCCCTTCCCTAACCTTACTCACATCACCACCCATCCCTCTCTCTCTACATTATCACTTCCTTATCTCACTAGCCATCCCTCACATTCACCATCATTCCTTGTCCAATCATACCAACTAAGGTAGGCACTTGGGTTTCAGCCAATGTTTATGTAGAGAATCTGTTACTGTGTTGTCAAACATTGAAATCTTTATTTTGAACACTTTGTTCTTGTGCAGATTTGTGTGCACCTTTGGAAGTGGCTTAGTGAGTGGCAATGAATGGTGACATAACGGTACCCCTGCACAATGGTAATGAGTGTGAAAGGAATGGCTGGTGTGGGGTGGTGCCAACCTGACACATCATGTGGCAACCAGGGTGCACAACGTCAAGTGAAGTAAATGTAACCATGGCGAGGCCATCCCTGGTGTCCCGGGCAGCAATGTGGTCAGGTGTTGATGCCCTGTGTTCTATGCAGCATCAGGTAATTGCGGAGAAGTTTGCTGTTGTTGTTTGGTGATGCTGGTGTGCCTGGTGATGTTGATGTTGGGGCTGTTCGTGGTGGGATTATGAGGACCAAGGTGAGTCTTTATCCAGGGCACCAATGCAGCTGGAATAGATGGCAGGTGAAGTTGAAATGACAGAAGCGATTTCAATTATGAGACACTTGTTCCAAGGAGGTGACAGTGATTAGGCAGTTCACTGCAAAGACTTCCAAACTGCATAGAGCTCAAAATGTAATTCCAAATCCTGAAGGCTTCAGCTTCAGATATTGGAAAGTGAACAACTGTGAAATGATAGCTTTTATATCACTTTTGTAGCTGTCAACTTGCTAAAGCTATAGAAAGTCACTGAACCCGGCTCCACTTATCTGGCAAGTTCCAAGAGGGATGGGAAACCCGACAAAAAGGTGGTAGAATTGTACGTGCCTCCTTTTAACCTTCTTAAATACCACTAAACTACCTGTTAAGTATGTTAATGAATTGGTCTGCCGCCTGGCGTCAGGTTTGCGATTGGTACGCAGACCTGACAGGTCAGAAACTCACACAGAGACGGGTTCAGAGCGGGATCCCGACCTGCTGTCAATCAGGGCCATTTTGACAGCTGGCCCGCCTCCAAACCTGCACTCGCTGGGCTGGGAAGATTCCGGCCTAGATTTCCACTGAAGCAGCTGATTAGAGAGAAACCAAAATATGGGTGGGAGAAGATGAAATTCAATACTCCAATATTTATTCCCTCCATAAATGTGAAAATTCAGAAGAAACATTCCAAATTCTAAATATTCTGTCAGGGGGCAGCTTCCCGGAGATCTGCCACATCACATCTCCCAAACAGAAGGCAGCTGCTCAGTTGACACATCATCATAGGCAGTCCCTCGAAATCGAGGAAGACTTGCTTCCACTCCAAAAATAAATTCAGGTGACTGAACAGTCAAATATGGGAATTACAGTCTCTGTCGGAGGTGGGACAGACAGTCGTTGAAGGAAAGGGTGGGTGGGGAGTCTGGTTTGCTGCACACTCCTTCCGCTGTCTGCGCTTGTTTTCTGCATGCTCTCGGCGACAAGAACTCGAGGAGCTCAGCGTCCTCATTAAGATCCACGACCCGGTCCTAGACAATACTCTTCCTCCATTTAGGGCAGTCTTTGGACAGGGACTTCCAGGTGTCAGTGGGGGTGTTGCACTTTATCAAGGAGGCTTTGAAATGTTTCCTCTGCCCACTTAGGGCTCGCTTGTCGTGTAGGAGTTCCGAGTAGAGCGCTTGTTTTGGAAGTCTTGTGTCGGGCATGACAGTGTCATGACAGTGTTTCTCAAACACAATGCAGAGCACAGTTCTACGATGGAAGCACATTTAAAGGAAATTTAGGAAGCTTGTATGAAATAAAGATACTAGGGGCTAAATTCAATAGCCCCCGAAAACAGGTGTGGAGATTGTGATGTGCGATTAACCTGCACCCATTCAATGTGATGCGGGCAGTACGCCAACTTTGTGCTGCCTGCTCATTTCCCCGACTGTAGCGTGCATAGAAACAAAGAAACATAGAAAATAGGTGCAGGAGTAAGCCTGCCCCACCATTCAATATGATCATGGCTGATCATGCAACTTCAGTACCCCATTCCTGCTTTCTCTCCATACCCCTTGATCCCTTTAGCCGTAAGGGCCACATCTAACTCCCTTTTGAATATATCTAACAAACTGGCCTCAACAACTTTCTGTGGTAGAGAATTCCACAGGTTCACAATTCTCTGGATGAAGAAGTTTCTCCTCATCTTGGTCCTAAATGGCTTACCCTTTATCCTTAGACTGTGATCCCTGGTTCTGGACTTCTCCAACATCGGGAACATTCTTCCTGCATTTAACCTCGGCATTAGGTCCAATCCTGTCAGAATTTTGTATGTTTCTATGAGATCCCCTCTCATTCTTCTGAATTCCAGTGAATATAAGCCTAGTCGATCCAGTCTTTGTTCATATGTCAGTCCTGCCATCCCAGGAATCAGTCTGGTGAACCTTCACTGCACTCCCTCAATAGCAAGAATGTCCTTCCTCAGATTAGGAGACCAAAACTGTACACAATATTCAAGGTGTGGCCTCACCAAGGCCCTATACAACTGCAGTAAGACCTCCCTGCTCCTATACTCAAATCCTCTCGCTATGAAGGCCAACATGCCATTTGCCTTCTTCACCGCCTGCTGTACCTGCATGCCAACTTTCAATGACTGATGTACCATGACACCCAGGTCTCGTTGCACCTCCCCTTTTCCTAATCTGTCACCATTCAGATAATATTCTGCATTCCTGTTTTTGCCACCAAAGTGGATAACCTCACATTTATCCACATTATACTGTATCTGCCATGCATTTGCCCACTCACCTAACCTAACCCTGCAGCCTCTTGGCATCCTCCTCACAGCTCACACCGCCACCCAGCTTAGTGTCATCTGCAAACTTGGAGATATTGCATTCAATTCCTTCGTCTAAATCATTAATGTATATTGTAAATTGGTGGGGTCCCAGCACTGAGCCCTGCGGCATCCCACTAGTCACTGCCTGCCATTGTGAAAAGGACCAGTTTATCCCGACTCTCTGCTTCCTGTCTGCCAACCAGTTATCTATCCACGTCAATACATTACCCCCAATACCATGTGCTTTAATTTTGCACACTAATCTCGTGTGGGACCTTGTCAAAAGCCTTTTGAAAGTCCAAATACACCACATCCACTGGTTCTCCCTTGTCCACTCTACCAGTTACATCCTCAAAAAATTCTAGAAGATTTGTCTAACCGTGCTGTTCATTGGCTGCATGCAACAGCAGGGTCCCAAAATCATGAGAGATTAGCACCACTTAAAGCTAGCCTGCACCATTAAATCCATTCTGTACCACTTAAAGGAAAGGTGCACTGTGGCTGGAGCAAGTGGTGGAAGTCGTTCTACAACTGATTCTGACCCAAGAAACATTCAATAATGGCACAACATGTGAGCGAGTCGGCTCCATGTTTTACGATGCTGCACTGGAATCCTTGGTGGAGGAGGTGGAAAGGAGGAGACACATCCTGTATCCATAGGGGGCCAGGAGGCCCTCCAGACAAATGCTCTGAAGGCAGTGGGAGCAGATAGCTGTGGAAATCAATGCTAGGAGTCAAGTCCCGAGGACCTGAATGCAGTGCTGCAAGAAATTTAATGACCTCACACGAGTGGTTGAGATCAGTGAATGCATCTTCAAATGCCACATCCCACCAACTGCACTACTAGTCTTAGCAACTTCACAATGAATCACACCCCATCACTCACTGGTAGACTGCCAGAAAGCCTGCATGTAATGTCAAGGAGCATGTAAGAGGCCAGCACCAACTTGGCACAGGGCTTTGAGCCCATCCTTTCCAACATGGAAGTGGCGGCCAACTACATTTGCACACTAGACCCAACCATGATGCAGAGTCTGAAGGCTGATGTCTCAGGTTCCATTGCAGCACGAGCAGGAAGTGGCAGTGGCTCCATGGAGCACGACCCTGCTGTCTTCTGTCAGAATGACAGCATTTGGGCATCCACCCCTGCCACACCCCCAGTGCCTTTGCTGTTGCCTGTCAGCCAGCCAGCCCAAACTGCTGCCGCCCATGCCGAGATAGTGCAGTCCTCAGCCGGGCCTTCAAGCTCAGAGCTGCTCAAGGTCATCCTCCAAGGCCATCTGCAGTCTCCTCCACTGAAAGTCAACAGCCTTCCATCAGCCATGCTGCAGCCACTGGGGTAGCACTGTGTAGGAGCACGGGGACAGGCAAAGGTACATGGAAGACAGGCACTAAGGGTGATTAGTTTACGTTTCTATGCAATATGGCATGCTTTGATCTATAAATTTTGTTTGGAATGTTTATTTTGTTTTGGTTTTTACTTTGCATTGTGGCAAGTGGACACTATGATGCTCAGTTACAGAGGGCAGGTGGTGAGTTAGGAATTGGGGTTGCGTTTATGACTATCGCACTCGAATTAGTTCTTCACGGGCAGCCGAGCCAAAAAGGGGCTGTTTAGGTTGCATCCTCCATTCCTCCTCCTCTTCTTCCTCATGCTCCTAAGCTGGTAGCCCTGTGCCCTCATGGTGAAGTTGCGCAGCATGCAGTAGACCACCTTGAATCTTGAGACTCACTCTGCAAGTCTCCAGCGCAATCCAGGCAATGGAAGCATTGTTTCAGCATGCCAATGGTCTGCTCAATCACATTTTAAATGGCAGCATGGTTTTCATTATACGCATGCGGCCCACACGTGCGTGGGTTATGCCATGTCGTCAGCGGAAATTCCTTGTTGACCCGTAGCCACCGTTTTATTTAACGTGGTGGCTCCATGTTTTGGATCTTTAAGGACACTCGTAACGCCCAAATAACGGACGCTGCAGATCCGAATTTTGCGGCCAACGTGTAAGTAACTAGGAAATGTATAATTGAGCCTGTCAAGTATTTCCATAGAACCATTTGGAAGCCCATATTTGGGCCCAGCCTGCCATAGGTGACCCCATGATCTAATGTAATGTACCATTCACAATAAAAAGGCAGAAAATGATCAATAGACTCATATAATTACCTGTAATATTCTGAAACCCCAGATTAAATAAAAGTACGCAACAAGTCACCTTACAGATAGCCACTCTGTTACCAGGTCACCCCAAGAGTATATCATGGAGTGACGTGGAAAAAGACTGTGGAAAATCTTCTAAAATGGGAATTTTGTAAGCTTGGGAATTAGTTGCAGACGGGGAGGGTTGTGCTAAGTAAACCAGCTGAATTATACACGAGTAATGTAAACTTTAAAGCAAAACAAACTAACAGGAAGGAACTGATGTGTCATTCCTGCAAAAATATGGGAATTTCAAGCAGCAGGTGTTGACTGGGCAGACATACCCATCAAAAGTGTCACCAACTCAGTGCTTGAGCTCAAAATCTCAAAACTTGAGAAGGAGCTGGAAAGAATTCAACACATCAGGGAGGAAGGGCAGTTTTTGGAGTGAGTTTGAGAGTAGTCCACACCGATGATAGTTAGGGAGCAGGTAGAGGAGGAGAAAAAATGGGGGACTATTTGAGGGGCGGGAAAAGGTGGGAAGGAAAGGTTTAAAAAAAAGAGAGGACCAGAGCAACTTATGCTGTCAAACAGATTTTAAGCGTTTGCTTCCGGAGGGATAAATGAGAACTCTGGGCAGAGCCAAACAAATATCCACGGCACCAACAAACAGGAGATCGTTTGGGTGGGGGAAGTGTTAGATTTGCAACATGGCTTGAAATGCAGAAGGTAATAGGGGATTCAATAATTCAAGCGACTGACACATCCTTTGCATTGCGGTCCCGGATGCTTTGTTGCCTCCCAGGTGCTAATGTAAGGGACATATCGCATAGACTGCAAAAGATTTTGCAAGGGGAGGGAGCGCAACCAATCATTGTGGCCCATGTGGGAGCCAATGATGTAGGCAAAGAAAGGTGTCTCGGTTTAACGTTTCTCCGACAGTGCAGCACTCCCTCAGTACTGCAGTGGAGAGTCAGCCGAGATTTGGTGCTCAAATCTTTGGAGTGGTTATTGAATCCACAACCTTCTGACTCTGAGGCGAGAATGTGACCACTGAGCCAAGGCTGATATTGAACAGTGACAACCAGAAAATAGCCTGGGGTATTACTGTGAAAAGTGAAAACAGTTTGACAGTCATATAAAGATAAGTTATGTATAACATACATTATGACTGATTTCATATCTGTGTTGAATTTCTTCATTTTTGTAATACAGTACTAGAATCAGAAAATAAGGGCAAAAGTTTCAGCTGGAGTTGCTCCTATTTTTTTGGAGCAACTAGTTTAGTTTGGACTATCTTAGAAATCGCAATTCTTGGCATTTAGTTTGCTCCAGTTCTAGTGAGTTAGTTTAGTTTTGTTTTAGTTCAGTTTTTTTTCCAAAAGGGGGCATTACCAGCCACTTACGCCTGTTTTGCAAGTTTAGGCAGCGAAAAGTTACTCCAAACTAACTTAGAACGGAGTAAGTGTCAACTTTTGTACGCTCAGAAAAACCTTGTGTACAATTTAGAAATTAGGCGTAGGTAGCCAGGGGGGGAAGTTAGGGGATTTTCCAAAGCATTAAACACTTCACTTTTAGCAATAAAGAACCATTATCAATAAAAAATGATAAATAAATCAATAAATCAACCAATCAATAAATCAGTAAATAAAAAATTATTACTGCAGCACCTATTTGCTCAGGAGCACTGGGAGCCCTCCAACAGCACACGCAGCCCTGCCTGCCGAGGAGGTGGTCGGGTGGAGCCCACCGCCGGAGGTGGTGTTCGGGCGGGGCCCCACCGCCGGGGAGGAGTTTGGGTGGGCCCCACCACCGGGGAGGAGTTCGGGTGGGCCCCACCACCGGGGAGGAGTTCGGGTGGGCCCCGCTGGCGAGGAGGTGGTCGGGTGGGCCCCGCCGCCGGGGAGGAGTTCGCACGGGCCCCGCCGCCGGGGAGGTGGTCGGGCAGAGCCCGTCGAAGAACTGGTCGGGCGGGCCCCGCCGAGGTGGTGCTCGAGCAGGGCTCGCCACCGGGGAAGTGTTCGGACGGGTCCCGCCGCTGAGGAGCGAGGGGGGTGGTCGGGTGTGCCCGCCACCGGGGAAGTGTTCGGACGGGTCCCGCCACTGAGGAGCGAGGGGGTGGTCGGGTGTGCCCGCCACCGGGGAAGTGTTCGGACGGGTCCCGCCACTGAGGAGCGAGGGGGGTGGTCGGGTGTGCCCGCCACCGGGGAAGTGTTCGGACGGGTCCCGCCGCTGAGGAGCGAGGGGGTGGTTGGGTGTGCCCGCCACCGGGGAAGTGTTCGGACGGGCCCCGCCACTGAGGAGATGCTCGGTTGGGCCCGCCACCGAGGAAGAGTTCGGGCAGAGCCCGCCACCAGGGAAGAGTTTGGGCGGAGCCCGCCGTCAAGGAGGTGGTCGGGTGGGGCCCACCAAAGAGCTGGTCGGGTTGCCCCATCGCGGAGGTGGTGTTCGGGCCGGCCGGCCGGCCTCGAGGTAAGGGCAGTGGCGATGAGGCGATGCCCGAGGTCGGGCAGCGGCAAGGCGCAGGACGGTGAGGTAGGCAGGCCACTCGGCCCGGGATAGAGGTGGCGACCATCGGGTCGTCCCTTCGGCCAGGGATAGGGCTGTCCGGAGACAGGACGCGTTGGGAGGACCAGGAGCTACTGCGCACGTGCGCAGCTGCCGGCACTCTTTTCAGCGCAGGGCTGTAGCTCCGTCTCCAGCTGCTTATACTGCGCCATGCCAACTGCTAAACAGGCCTGCTGAACACAGAGAATTGTGAGGTAAGTTTTAGGCGCACTTTTAATTCTACAAAATAGGTGGGCCTTTCAGATGTGCGCCGTTCTGAGGGACAGCCGAAACTTGGGCCCCAAGAAGTTAAGTCACAAAAGCTACACACTGTATTCCTTGTAACAAAGATATCAACCTCATAGAATTATATCGCACAAAAGGAGGTCATTCGGCCCATTGCACTTGTGCCGTTTCTCTGAAAGAGCTATCCAATTAGTCTCAATCCCCTGCTCTTTCCTCATAGTCCTGCAAATTTTCCCCCTTGGATAGCTCCACCAAAGAGCCCGCACAGCACATAAGAACATGAAAACATAAGAAACAGGAGCAGGAGTAGGCCATACGGCCCCTCAAGCCTGCTCTGTCTTTTAATAAGACAATGGCTGATCTGATCATGGACTCAGCTCCACTTCCCCGCCCGCTCCCCATAACCCCTTATCGTTTAACTGTCTATTTCCATCTTAAATTTATTCAATGTCCCAGCTTCCACAGCTCTCTGAGGTAGAGAATTCCACAGATTAACAACCCTGTGTGAGATGAAATTTCTCCTTATCTCTGTTTAAAATGGACGGCCCCTTATTCTAAGATCATGCCCTCTAGTTCTAGTCTCCCCCATCAGTGGAAACATCCTCATTGTGTCCACCTCGTCAAGCCCCCTTAATCTTACACGTTTCGATAAGATCACCTCTCATTCTTCTGAATTCCAATGAGTAGAGGCCCAACCTACTCAACCTTTCCTCAGAAGTCAATCCCTTCATCCCCAGAATCAACCTAGTGAACCTTCTTTGAACTGCCTCCAAAGTATATCCTTTTGTAAATATGGAAACCAAAACTGCACGCAGTATTCCAGGTGTGGCCTCACCACTACCTTATATAACTGTAGCAAGACTTCCCTGCTTTTATACTCCATCCACTTTGCAATAAAGGCACAGATACCATTGGTCTTCCTGATCACTTGCTGTACCTGCATACTATCCTTTTGTGTTTCATGCACATGTATCCCCAGGTCCCGCTGTACTGCGGCACTTTGCAATCTTTCTCCATTTAAATAATAACTTGCTCTTTGATTTTTTTCTACCAAAGTGCATGACCTCACACTTTCCAACATTATACTCCATCTGCCAAATTTTTGCCCACTCACTTAGCCTGTCTATGTCCTTTTGCAGACTTTGTGTCCTCCTCACACATTGCTTTTCCTCCCACGATGGACCAAATGGCCTCCTTCTGTGCTGTATTACGTTATGATGAAAGTGCAGTTTTATTACATGTCAAATAAGGAAAAAAAATGTTTTATATGATTTTAAATAGAATAATGTGGCTTTGGTTAGTTGCATCTTGAGAGTTATTTTGACTTTATAACCAGGTTTGCAGCCAAACCGCAAAACTATGTAGAGAATATGTGGCAGATGAAATTTAACACAGAACAGTGAAGTGATTCATTTTGGTAGGAAGAATGAGGACAGGCAATATAAACTAAATATTGTTTATATATGCTAAACAACTTTAAAGAGAATGCAGGAACAGAGAGACCTGGGGGTGTATATACACAGATCTTTGAAGGTGGTAAGAAAAGTTGAGACGGCTCTTTAAAAAGGCATACAAGATCCTTGGCTTTATTAGTGGAGGCATAGAGTACAAAAAACAAGGAAGTTATGCTAAATATTTATTTTAAAAACTGGTTAGGCCCTAGCTGGAGTATTGTGGCCAATTCTGGGCACAACACTTTAGGAAGGACGTCAAGGCCTTGAAGAGTTTTACTAGAATGGTACCAGGGATGTGGGGCTTCAGTTATGTGGAGAGACTAGGATTGTTCTCCTTAGAGTAAAGAAGGATAAGGGGAGAATAATGAAGAGTTTTGATTAAGTAAATAAGGAGAAACTCTTTCCAGTGGCAGAAGGTTCTGTAACCAAAGGACACAGATTTAAGGTAATTGGCAAAAGTACCAGAGGCAAGATGAGAATTTTATTTTACATAGCTAGTTATGATGATCTGGAATGCACTGTCTAAAAAGGTGGTGGAAGCAGATTCAATAGTAGCTTTCAAAAGGAAATAATACTTTCAGCTTCTGGTAAAAATGCACTCTCCCTTCATCCCCGGAAATAATTCTGTCCTCCAATGCCAAAGTCCTTGAGAATCATGGGTATAAAATGAAAGTTTGTGGTGCACTATGCGCTTGAGAACCAATAGAAAAGATCGAGAAGGAAAAGGGGAGGTGGAGTAGCTGTACTTATTAGGGATAACATAATGGCAGGAGAAAAAAGTGATGCAGCTATTAACAAAACAAAAATAGAATCCATATGGATAGAGATAAAAGATAATAAAGGTTCAATCACACTAATAGGTGGAGTCTACAGACCAACTAATAGTGGAAGGGACGTGGAAGAAGAAATATGCAGACAAATTAAGGAAATTAGTAAAAACATAGAATAATCATGATAGAAGATTTCAACTATCCTGATAATGGCCCCAAGTTTCCACATGATTTGCTCCTGATTTTTAGGAGCAACTGGTGTAGAAGGGAGTATCTTAGAAATCGGAATTCTCGTCATTTAGTTTGCTCCAGTTCTAGTCAGTTAGAACAGTTTCACTTTGGAACAGAATTTTTTTTTCCAAAAGGGGGCGTGTCCGGTCAGTTACGCCTGTTTTCAAAGTTTCGTGAGTGAAAACTTACTCCAAACTAACTTAGAATGGAGTAAGTGAAGATTTTTGTACGCTTGAAAAAACCTTGTCTACACTTTAGAAAATCAGGCGTAGGTTACAAATCAGGCGTAGGGAATGGTGGGGGGGGGGGGGGGGCGTTTAAAGGGAAGTTTACAAACATTAAACACTTCAGTTTTACAAATAAAGAGCCATTATCAATAATAAATGATAAATACATCAATAAATCAACCAATAAATCAATCAAAAAAAATTAATAAGAAATAAAAAAAAAAAATTTAAATGAATAAATAAAACATTTTCTACTTACCGACTGCAGCACCGGGCACTCCAATAGCGTGCTGGGATGCCCCCCTCAGTGTGTCTCTCTCAGTGTCTCTATCTCTCTGTCTGTGTTTCTGACGGGGAGGGAAGGTGGAGGGATGGGGCCGGGATGGTGGAGGGATGGGGCCGGGAAGGTGGAGGGAGGAAGGAGATTGGGGGGGGGGAGGGAGGACGGAGATTGGGGGGGGGGAGGGAGGACGGAGATTGGGGGGGGGAAAGGAAGGAGATTGGGGGGGGGGGAGGAAGGAGATTGGGGGGGGGGGGAGGAAGGAGATTGGGGGGGGGGGGGGAGGAAGGAGATTGGGGGGGGGGGGGGGAGGAAGGAGATTGGGGGGGGGGGGGAAGGAAGGAGATTGGGGGGGGGGGAGGAAGGAGATTGGGGGGGGGGAGGAAGGAGATTGGGGGGGGGGGGAGGAAGGAGATTGGGGGGGGGGGAGGAAGGAGATTGGGGGGGGGGGGAGGAAGGAGATTGGGGGGGGGGGGAGGAAGGAGATTGGGGGGGGGGGAGGAAGGAGATTGGGGGGGGGGAAGGAAGGAGATTGGGGGGGGGGGAGGAAGGAGATTGGGGGGGGGAGGAAGGAGATTGGGGGGGGGGAGGAAGGAGATTGGGGGGGGGGAGGAAGGAGATTGGGGGGGGGAGGAAGGAGATTGGGGGGGGGGAGGAAGGAGATTGGGGGGGGGAGGAAGGAGATTGGGGGGGGAGGAAGGAGATTGGGGGGGGGAGGAAGGAGATTGGGGGGGGGAGGAAGGAGATTGGGGGGGGGGGGAGGAAGGAGATTTGGGGGGGGGGAGGAAGGAGATTTGGGGGGGGGGGGAGGAAGGAGATTTGGGGGGGGGGGAGGAAGGAGATTGGGGGGGGGGGAGGAAGGAGATTGGGGGGGGGAGGAAGGATTGGGGGGGGGGGGGGAGGAAGGAGATTGGGGGGGGGGGGAGAGGAGAGATTGGGGGGGGGGGAGGAAGGAGATTGGGGGGGGGGGGGAGGAAGGAGATTGGGGGGGGGGGAGGAAGGAGATTGGGGGGGAGGGGGAGGAAGGAGATTGGGGGGGGGGGGGGGAGGAGGAGATGTGGGGGGGGGGAGTGGGAGGGAGAGGAAGGAGATTGGGGGGGGGGAGGAAGGAGATTGGGGGGGGTGGTGGGGGGAGAAGGAGATTGGGGGGGGGGGAGGAAGGAGATTGGGGGG